>NW_011500333.1:66782-93499 GCF_000495115.2 Populus euphratica
AATGTTTGATACTAACATGTTTTATATTTGTTATCTTGTTCACTCTTTAATACTTTGCTTGTTAAATGACTAATCTTGATTTATGTTGTATAATAGTTGGTACAACAAATGCTTGGCACTTTCGTAGCCCATACTATATAGTATAACCGACACCTAAGCTATGAAAGAGACTTGATTTGTTCTTAACATAAGTTATAATCATGAATGCTTGACGAGATTTACAAGTATTAGCATTCATGGAATAAGATGACTAACGTAATCATGTTAACAATCTATAATCTGATTAGAACCTCCTTTGTGTGTGGTTTCCAATTGAATAATAAAAGTTTATACTATACTTGTTTGTCATACCATTAGTGGAACCTCTAACCTTGACATTTATTATTATCATTATTTAATCCTTACGTTAATCTTTTATCTCAAAGTACTAATTACTAGTTAATTACAAAAGTTCATATGGTTCTTAAAAAGTTGGAGAGTGCATGAAAAAAAAAGCCAAATTAAATAAATAGACATGAAATAATGAATCAAAGGGTGGAGCTTTTTTTTTTGTAAAAGGAATTTAAAACTGTTATGGGAGGCTGAGTTGTGATGGCTAGAAAAGTTGTGGAAAATTGAGTTGTGTTAAGATTGAGTGGGAGAGAGGTGATTGTTTGTTACAGAGAAAAATTTGACAAGGAAGGAGTAGAAATGGAGGAGGGAGAGAGGAGGGTCAAGTGTCATGTTATAAATTAAATATTACCGACGGATTGACCGACAAAATTATTTTAATGTTAACTTCATCGACAATTATATTAGTAGAAATATCATGTCACCATACAATTTTGCTTTCTGAATCCCACTATAATATTGTCCTTAATGTCGTCAGTATCTACCGATGAAAGTTTTATGTTGGGATCTTCACAAACGAATTGCATCGTCAATATAATTCTGTTAGTAACTCTGTTAGTAAATCTTATAGATCATCCTATTGTTTGGCTTCCTTTTATTTCCATTGTGATTCCATTGATATATACTAATGACATATTCGTATCTAAACATGCATTTAGTACGATTGAATTTTGAATAATTATGAACTATACAAAAAAGGTCACTTGAAACTTTTAATGCTTACGTGGTGGTGGTGTCTTGTACGAGATTAAATTATATAAATGAATTATTACAAAAATATTTATTACAAGAGTAATTTTTAGAATATAAAAATAATTTCTTCAAATGTTTGATGTAGTAATAAGTTATAGGGTAATTATTGAAGATAAGAAATTAAATAATTAAAATATTAGTAATAACTGAAAAAAAACATTACTTGAGTATGATTATTATGATTGTGATTGAAAAGAAAAATAAAAGAGAAAAAGAGAAAAGGGAAAAAGAGAAGTCGATGACATGGGAATATTGAAGAAAAAAATAATTTTTTAATCAAAATAATATCAAATTAAAAATTTTCAACACTAGTCAAAAGACTAATTAATTAGTTTCTAAAACTAGATTTACTATTTAATTTGTTTTGTAAAAATAGAAAGATTAACTTATAATTTACTTCAAGTTCATGGTATGTTGTTTTTTCAAGTGTAGATAATTTTCATACAATTTTTCACTATTGTTTTTAATTTTACCTTTTCATTATAGGTTTTACTAGTTTTGGTGTTTGTGCTCCATAAAGAAGCTAAACTATTTTTTCACAAAAACTATTGTTCATGTGTTATAAGTGTGTTTTAAAAAATAAAGAAAACTTTTTGACTCAAGTTATAAACACGATTGAATTGAATAAAATAATTTTATTTTAATTAAAAGATAAAAAAATAATCAATTATAGTAGATGGATCAAAAACTTAAAAAAAAAAAAAGAAGTGATTGTGATAACCTGGAAAACATATTTTTTCAAAAATGGACAAACAATATGGCTTAATTTATTGGTTATTAAATATGAAAGGATGAAATGGAATAAAAAAGACCTCAATAAATCAACTTTAATCAATCTGAATTAACATGACAAGTCTGTAATTCAAAAAATTAGGGTTGAGCCAACTTAGGATATTCCACCAAACTTGCGGTCCAGATTATAAGATCTAAATAATATGATAAAGAAAAAATTAAAAACAATTATAAATCCCATTAAAAAAAAATTGTCAACTCATGACCAAGGTCTTTGGACATAAAATATTCTATATGAAAAAAAATGAAGTCTAATTTCTGATCAATTAAATATTCAATGAAGACATTGAAAATAGAATTTCAATTATACATAAGGATTCAAAACAAAAGGAATAAATTAAAAGAATGAGGATGAAAATTGAAATACACAATAAATTTTATATTTGTTTGATGAGTGAAATTGAAAAAAAAATAATATTAGTGTAAGGAACTAAAAAAATTCAAAATAATGAGCATCAATTAATATAAGAAATAAAAATAATATTTTGATGGAAAGGTGAAATAAAAAAAATAATTGTAACAAAAGAGAAAAAAAAGAATAAGGACCAAAGTGGTAAAAATAATATACTATAAATTTTGATTGAATAATGAAATTCAAAACAAATAAAATTTTTATATAGGGCCAAGAAAAAAAATAAAAATCAAAACAATGAGGATCAAATTGAAAAAAAATAATACCATAAATTTAGATTGAAGGATAAAATTAAAAACTATTAAAACTTTTCCTAAAAGGCCAAGGAAAAAAATTATAAATCAAAATAATAAGGATCAAATTGAAAAAAAATAACACCATAACTATATTTACAAAAAAAAAACATATAAAAAAAGCTCCATCGGGCTTTGCTTGCATCCAAAAAAGTAGCCTATAAAAGAAAGTTGTTGTTAGTTAAATATATTTATAATACCATAAATTTAGATTGAAGGATGAAAGTAAAAACTATTAAAAATTTTCCTAAAAGGCCAAGGACAAATATTATAAATCAAAATAATAAGGATCAAATTGAAAAAAAAATAGCACCATAACTATATTTATAAAAAAACAACATATAGAAAAAGCTCCATTAGGCTTAGTTTGCATCCAATAAAATAGCTTATAAGAGAAAGTTGGTGTTTGTTAAATATATTTATAAAAAAAATAATAAATAAAAAATGAATGTAATAAAAAAAGAATCTTATCATCCGCTTCGCACGTGAAATGAATGGAATAAAAATGCTGGTATGAGCGATAACGACACAATGAATATCAAAATGTGACGTCGCACGAAACGCTTAGATGTCTAATGTTAAATATATTTTGCCCATATAACCTCTAAGACGTACGATGATCTAAAATCCTTTGAAACCACCATGTTTTTTCAGTTTGGAACGTATTTGTTTTTGTACTTTTTGGTTTTTTTTTTGCATTTCATACAAAATCAAGCAACCTATATGGTATAAATGAATAATCTATTAGTAAATAAAAAATAAATTTTTTATATATTTTACAATGACATCTAATACTTCCTCAACTAATATTTCTTAGATTAGATAGTATGTAATTAATAAAACTTTATACACCCTTCACAATCATTTGGATGAATTTCAATACATCCATGAATAATCATCCGTTACTTTTATCAAACCTATATAGAATATTGATAACAATATTTATTAAGTAATTACATACTCTAAATAATTTGCAAACATTGGTTTAATTTTGCAAACATTGGTTTAATTCAAAATTATTCAATTTATTTTAACAGTATTCTTAATTTATTATCAATAATCTATATAAATTTCAATTTTTATGTTTACTGAAAATCTCAAATTAACAATAAAATTGACCAAATATAAAATGAACCCATTAAATAAGTTATTATTTATTTTATCACAAAACACTTGAGTCACAAATTTAAAATAAATTTTATCAATTTACAAATAAATAAAATTTAAAAACAATCTTTAAAAAACCCTAACATGTACAAATCATACATTCATACAACAAATTTCAATGGAAAAAAAAGTTATAAAACAAGTAAATACTCAAACAAAATACATATACTACAAAAATATATAATAAAAATTAATATTTTCAAATTAAATTCAAATAAAAAATGGATTTTTTTGCTTACTTGAAATAAAGAATCTTCAATAAAAATTAAATCAAAACAAAGATGTTGGCAAATTAAATGTTGAAGTGGTCAAGAGGTTAATTTGTATTAAAATTGTTAGGAGTTAATTATATTGGTAATTTGCCAAGAGGTTAATTTTATTAAAATTAAATCAAGAGGTTAATTTTATTTGTAAAAATAATACATCATTAAATTTTTTAACTTTTTAATTATAATTTTTTTAATATATACTAAATAAATATTTTTCAATAAAATTTCATGGTATTTTATATTTATTAATTTTCTGATTTTGCTTAGTAACTTTGGAAAAAACAACCAGTCAAGCCCGTTGAAAGATCAGCTTTGAAAGTTCACATGGTGCAAATCTGTAATTCACGTGTACAGCATGACCAAGTCATGGATAAATATCCTTTATTTTGTAATAAAAAATAATTGTCAATAAAGATGTTTCATGCATTACCACATCAAGAAGACGTTACACAATAAAGATGTTAGAATAACTTGCTCTATCATTGTAATAATCTCTCCTGGGATGCACATAAAACTAATTGCGGTTTGATACTTGGGTTTTTTTTTTATGAAAAATATTTTCTCTGGAAATTACTTTTCACATTTTCTGTGAACTTTAAAAAAGTTGGTTGATGAAAAAATTAATTAATAAAAAAACACTTTTTTCTATTTAAAATCATTCTCTCACATACTATTGTTTTTTTAAACATTCATTTCTTAATTAATTGTAAGGTATATATATGTATGTATATACCATTCATGTTTAAAACATGAAATATTTGTTACCATTCATATTTAAAACAATTAAACATATGATAAATTAATGATAACTAATTAAAACATAAAAGGGTTATAGTAATTAATTAAAACGGCTATGCTAATTATTAATAATGATTATCATTAAAGGTAAATTTTAAATTAAAATTGTAACAATATCCTCACACAAAAAATAATCAACAAACAGACCACAACATATAGAATTTGAAGAAGTGCAATGTCAACCTATATAGATAGCACAATCCAATGAAACTATTATATACATTAATCATAGATAGAAATTTTAGAAAGCCCAACTTTAAAATCATGGCAGAAATGCAAATGTTGTATTTTCCTTCCATGTTTATAGGGTTCGGCAAAGTTAAAATACATGCATATATTTTACAATTAAATTATAATTAGAAGGGAAAATTATTTTGACTCTCCTATAGTTTAATCATTCTCGTGACCCAAAATTTAAAATAAGATTTAAAATGAATCTATCCTCGTATATAATAATATAATATAAATGCAAACATGACAAATTAGTTATAAAAAAATAATGTATCATATGATTTTTTTCTCTCTTATGCCATAAACACAATATCTTAAACCTCAACATCACAAAATCTAGCAAGTTTAAATCCAAAAACTATCAATTCCTAAATCATAATCACCAACATAATTTAAATCCATATATTGTATAAAACTTAAATATTAAATCACAAATCATTCAAGAAAAGAAAAGGATTGTTGCTTTTATTATGGACTCTTCTCCTCTTTCATCAAATTATTTGTTGATCACCCTTTACAAAAAAGAGATTCTCGAGCTAACTTTTAAATTATAGTTGCCTAACAAGGAAATTTGAAATTTCTAGTACAAAAATCTACAACATTTGTTTTGATATTTGGTTATATTTTCAATATAAATCATTGTCTATAGGTTTTTTTGGTGGCTTAGAACTAAAAAAAAAAAAGTCAAATTTCACAAACATAAATTTTTTTGATGAAATAGCATAGTTCGGTATATATTATAGTTTCTAAACATGGCATATAAAGAAGTCACAATCAAGAGCTAAGCTAGGATATTTAAAGATATTGTATTAGAAAAACATGACACATATCAAATCTCAAACTAACCCTAAACAATACTATAATCCAAAGTACTAGCTCCAAACACCTAACCTTAATCATAACCCTAAATAATACCATAATCCAAATTTCAAACTATAAACGATGAAAACTAACCTTAATCATAACCTTAAACTAATCTTAACCCTAATCCAAACACCAAAAACTAAACACTAATAGTAAAATTCAAACCCCATGCATTAATACTAAAACTTAAAATCCAAACCCTAAAATAAAATCTTTAAATTTCTTACGTGATTAAACATATACTTTAACATGGTCGATTATGAGGACAATATGGCTAGTGTGCTATGGTATGTATTGTCGCATTCTCTTTCATCTTTAAAAGAAAAAATTAAATTAAACTCTAAAATAAAATCTCTGCATTGGATTTCTCAAATCTATTATTCATGAACAATTAAGACATGTTATTCAATTACAAAGAAAACCCAGGTAGCTTAAATTAAAATTTCTTTTAGACTTAGTATGAATTACATGAAAATAAACCTATATTTTTCTTGCCTATTTTTAACTAGAATTTTTTTTCTTGTATTTTGTTTGGTTTTCAAGAAAAATCATATGAGCTGGTCAATGGTTACATGTATAATGATAATTGGTTTTGGTAATAACACGTATCAATGTTTACTTTGTTCACTTGTAATTTTTTGAATTTAAACTCTAAACGACCTAACTAAGAAAATTTTAAAAATAATCAATATTAATAATTTCTTAAACAGGAAAGCCCATAACAACATTAATATTCCAACAATACTCAACCTTTGTCTTTATTCATATGTTCATGAGTAAGATTTTGATTTTAAAATTATATTTCTCCAAAATAAATTTGAAAATTAAGATATTTAAATCTCAACTTGACCAAGCTAAACAATTATAAAAACAATTATACGACCGAGCTCTAACTATATAACGAAATCTTGTTAAAGTCCTCGAGAATGTGAGGTAATACAGTGACACATAATTTTCATTGAGATTCGTAAATGATATATTGTCAAACATATATAATATGTATGATCTAGCATACTTATGCAATATCTCTTCATCAAACTAGAATTCACAAATATTGTTTTGTGTAATTTGTAAGTCATCACATACCAACACAAGATCTCATCATCAACATCATATAAAGGGTTTGTAAAAGTCATCTCAACCTATTTTAGCCATATGTTACCCTTTTTAATCATGTTTGGAAGAGGTGTCATTCCAAATACATGTTTGCATAGTTCATTCAAGCCACAAACCCTTTTGGTTGTAATTGTTTTTTCATTAATAGACAGGCTAAGCAAAATAATTATGTCCTTCAATATAGATGCCATCTTACCTCTTTGAAAATGAAACATATGAGTCTCATGCTCAATTAAGATACAAAACAAGTCATGATCAAGCTTGATATGCTGCATGTAAGTAATGTAGAAAAACATTGCATGTAAGATATGTAACATCACATGTTTATATAGATGCATCAGTTTATGTTGCTACCAACACATCTTATCATCATCCTTCAATACAAGTAAAAACATTAAATATACTAGTCTTTTGGTAATTTAACTACAATTAAAATATACCAACAATCTCGATCAATATTTCATCCAATATGTGTTTCTCTTACAACCACAAAATAGACTTAACAAGGGGATTGAGAGCAAGATAATGATAATCTTTGTCTTTACTATGTGAATCTAATGTAAACATACCAAGAACATTAGCGTAATCATGTGGATGCACTATCAAAACAACACATGTATACTTATGTTGTATGTATACTTATGATAATGAGAAACATATGTTGTCTCACTAGATAAGTTTTTATATTATAAATTATTTGATTGCATATGTTATGTCTATAATAAACATACCCCTCCCTTACATCTATATTGTGACACAATGAAATCAAGTCTCTATCAAGAAGGGTTTAGTTTCATTAAAGGACCAATACAATCACACTCCAATATAAATTATCAAGTTAAGGATATAATGGAGTTTCAAATACATTTCTATAGCTCTCGAAAGTATAATGGCTATTAAAAATAAGAAATAATTAATATGATGTTTTACACAACATGCAAGAACATGTGAGCATAATCAATAAACTATTTGTTATTTATCACTTATGCACATTCCTTTTATTTTCTCACATAAGGTTTTATAGGGGTGTTTACATGGAAAACTTCATATTTGATGTTAAACAACAATGCAATATGATCTCTTAATTTATCCCTGCTTGTTGTTAATTTAACCTATATAGTTGAAGACTATATTATCCCATGTGTAATGAAATCAGATGTAAGCTGATTAGTACTTAAAAGTGCATTTTTATCATGGTTTAATATCATCATTTTGCACTTGAAGTATCAATAACTCCTTAACTAAAATATAGTTTATAATAATGTATCTAATAATATAAGATACCTATAATTTGTGGTAAATGTCTATTTTTAATGCAGGCCTATCACATAAATGAAAGGATTGATTGATGACTTGAAGAACTTAAATTGCAAGGATAAAGAGATGGCCAAACTTAGAAAAGAGATGTCGGTGCAATCCAAACCGGAACACTGTTCGGTAATTGGGTCATATCTAGAGCTATATATCTCAGATTTAGGTCCAATTTATATGGATAGAAAGGTAAGACATAGGCCTACAACTTTCATATGGAGCCCAAGATCTAAAAAGGCCATTATCAAGTCCAAATTGTAGCAACAACAAAGAAGCCCGAATCTGTCTTCCAGCTCGAGCACTGTTTGGTATTTTGGCCATATCTGGAGTTCTAGAAGTTCAAATGAGCGGAATGTTTTACACAAGAAAGCTGAGACAATTGTCTACAACTTTCATGTTTGCAACTGGCTCCAATTTTGACGTTATCAATGACGTTTTGGGCAGACAAGAGAAGATAAGGATTGTCACCAAGTCAATTCTTAAATTCATCTATCAATCCATTCATTTATGTGACAGGCTGATTAGTACTTAAAAGTGCATTTTTATCAAGGTTTTATGTCATCATTTTGCACTTGAAGTATCAATAACTCCTTAACTAAAGCATGTTTGAAAATAATATATCTAATAATATAAGATATCTTTAATTTAATGTAAATATTTATTTTAAATGCAGGCCTATCACATAAATAAAAGGATTAATTGATGAATTTAAGAACTGAAATTGAAAGGACAAAGAGATGGCCAAACTTAGAAAAGAGATGTCGGTGCAATCCAAACCAGAATACTGTTCGGTAATTGGGTCATATCTGGAGCTGTAGATCTCAGATTTATGTCTACTTTATATGGATGGAAAGGTAAGACATAGGTCAACACCTTTTATATAGAGCCCAAGATCTAAAAAGGTCATTTTCAAGCCCAAATTGGAGCAACAACAAAGAACTCTGAATCTGTCCTCCAGCCCAGCACTGTTCAGTGTTTGGCCCATATCTGGAGTTCTAAAAGTCCAAATAATCTGAATTGTTTACACAAGAAAACTAGGACAATTTCCTACAACTTTCATGTTTTCAAGTGATTCCAATTTTGACGTTACCAATGACGTTTTGGGCAGACAAGAGAAGATAAGGATTGTCACCAAGTAAAAAGTTGGCCACCCACTTATCAATTAGTCATCAAATCAATAGTTCTCAATTTTGGCCTATAAAAGGAGGCATTTGCCATGCATTTAGGCATCTTGGTGTCCAGATCAAGATCATGCTCTTGCTTTCTCTCTTTGTATTTTTTGTAATGTTTATGCTTTGCTTTCATTAATATTAAGTTTATGCCTTTCATTTCCTTTCCTTTACTTAGTTAACTTTTATGTTCTTATTTTGTTTATCTATTTTTATTTCTTTCATTATGTCTAGCTAAGTTAGTTATGTCAAGGTGAAAATGTTACACTAATGGTGTAAGAATAAGTATAATGTAAACTTAATATGGACTTTAATGTTTGATACTAACATGTTTTATATTTGTTAGCTTGTTCACTCTTTAATACTTTGCTTGTTAAATGACTAATCTTGATTTATGTTGTATAACACTTGATACAACAAATACTTGGCACTTTCATAGCCCATAATGTATGGTATAACCGACACCTGAGCTATGAAATGAACTTGATTTGTTGTTAACATCAGTTATAATCATGAATGCTTGACGAGATTTACAAGTATTAGCATTAATTGAATAAGATGACTAATGTAATCATGTTAACAATATATAATCTGATTGGAACCTCCTTTGTGTGTGGTTTCCATTTCAATAATAAGAGTTTATACTATACTTGTTTGATATACCATTAGTGGAACCTCTAACCTTGACATTTGTTATTATTATTGTTTAATCCTTACATTAATTTTCCATCTCCAAGTTCTCATCATCTTCTTCTTCTTCTCTTTCTTTATTATTATTATTATTATTACTACTACTACTACTACTACTACTACTACTACTACTACTGCTACTACTATTATTATTATTATTATTATTATTATAGTTGTTGTTGTTATTGTCATTGTTGTTGTTATTATTGCTATTATTGTTGTTTATAATTGTTGTTTATAATTTGTACAATTAACCTCCCTATGGTTCGACCCCGGTCTTGCCGGGTTATTTATTACTTCAACACTCCTACACTTGGGAGAAGACATCAACCTTTTAGTCGTGTCATAAGCCCTATTTATTCAACAAAATAAATATCACTCATATTAAAGGTCATTTGGACTAAAGTATAAATAGGTATTGTACTGATAATTTTCAAGACGTGATTAAAAGCTTTTGACATATTGGTTATTATATTGTCAAACTGCTAACACTCGTAATAAGATAGTGCACATCTTTTTTTTGGTTAACACTCAAGCCATTCTTTATATGATGGGTCTATCTTTTATATATTTGCAAACCATACATTGAATTTACACTTTGATAATTCATAACACATCTTCACCAAATCTTTATTTGAAGTTGAAGTTGCTTGTAAAGTGTTAGGTGCAATATCGATGATATTCTAAAGGTATATACCATATTTCTTCCATTCCACTTTTAATATTTGCATTCACATATACAAATACACATCATTAATGTATCGTTGCAGGAAAAATAAGAATCATTTTTAGTTATAATTATGTTCTCTTAGACAAGAGAAAACTTTAAAGAGAATATCACATTATCTATATTAAAAGAAACTACAATCAACAACTTTTTATCAAACCTTTTATTAGAAGTGTGCTACCAAAATTAATAAGCAGCCTATAAAACTTGAACTCTACGACTACAAGCCCAAATAATAATTAAAAAAAACTCTTCCAAATATAATCATTTCATTATTAAAATTTGCATTGTGATTCCACTCAAAAACCATACTAAGATTTGATTCTTTGATTGCCAACATTCTTTGATTTTAGTGGCTGACCTCTATGGTTTTTTGGCCCATAAAATACGTTTTTATATTTTATAACCAAATTTTTTTAACCACCTCCCAATCTCAAACTATCTTGTTTCCTTTTTCACCTTGTTTGTTTCTCCTTCTTCTTTGCCTCCGCTTTCTCTTTCTTTAGTGGCCTCCCTCTATGTTTCTTCACTTTCATTATGACTCTAATTACTTGCAGTTCATTTGCATGTTTAGGTAATGATATATTGGTTGTTATTGCTGACTAAACATTGAGATTTCTTTCACCAATGTTTAAGTATTACATCGGTAATGACATTTTCTCTTCCTTTCTCCTCTGCTCTTGGTTCTTTGACATTGTATCACATTCATTAGATGTGATGGTGATCTCTCCTTTGATAGCTAGCAGGACAAGGTGGCGACATAAAAAACTCTCATGTGCCCATGAAAGGTCATGATACTATGATTTTATATACGAAGATATAGATGCATGACTTGACCCTTCTCTCTATTGTAATGTATGATCAATAGCTCTATATATCATCTACAATAATTTTTTAATTTCAGGGAAGTCAACCAACAAAATGCATACTTTAAATTTGAATTGGAACTAATTTGAGTGATTGAACTTTGAGCAATATGGGTGATCTAAGGTAAACTTATGAATTCCAACTAACATTTCTTCAACATATATAGCTATTTGAACTGATTATGGATATGGCATGATGAATCTTAAAAGCTCATCAGAACAACATATCTGGGCCTTTGCTTTGATTCAAACTCTTTATAGTTTTTTATGTAGTTATATTGGTATCAATCTTCCTATGAGAGCAATAATCTAGCTCATTTTATTTACAACATCCCTCATCTACTAGGACATCAATTGGCAGCCTATTCATAATTGATTGTGTAGTTCTAATAATCACATATATTATGAGTGCTTATGACCTAGGCACATTAAGTAAGAAAAAAGATATAGCCAACTTACTTCCAGAGTAAGAACACTAATTACATTAAGGTAGGATTAACATGAATCAATTTTATTTGATTTTGATTTTGTTTGGAGTGTGATTAAGATACTTGAACAGAGCTTGTTGATCAACTATAGGATTGATCCCATCATCAACCGCCCCAGTCAAATATGTAATAGTAACTGTAGAGTCTATAAAGTAAATGTGGACAATAATTTCTTAATTTCTTATAAGTAGTAAAGTTTTTATTTTTCTATAGAACTTATTTAAATGTTTCTCTATCTATTCTAACTATTAAAATTAATTTATTTTAAAAAAGAGCCATCAATAATCTATTAAATTAGTGGTTTGCTTCTTTTTTTTTCTCTTTTTATTTTTCTCAATTCAATCACCAATTTTTTTCTTCAAATTCATTCTTTAATGTTGTGTTGATTGGAGTTTTGGGTTGATGAATTTTTTGAATTTATCTTTTATTTGTTTTCATGATTCTTTCAAACAACCCCAACACTTGGTTGCTGCTTGATTTCATGGGAAAAAAAATCAATTCAGTTGTTGCAAATAATTGAAGGTAAAGGAAGAACAATTGAAAACATGGCAAGCCTTTTTTTAAAAAAAAAAAAACTATGTCAACTCTAGTCTTTTTTGCTTTCTTTTTCTTCTATTATCAATAATTTTTATTTTCAATTAGATCCCTCAATTTTGTATTGATTGGGATTTAAAATGGATGTTTTTTTGTTATATTTTTATATAGTTATCTTGATCTTTAGTGCTCAATTATATAAATAATAGTTTGATTTTATTGTTTGCAAAAAATTAAAAATCAAAGAACTAAAATTGTATCACATAAAAATTTAGAGATCCTTTTTAAAAACATAATTTATTGTCAACTTCTTTTTCATAAATTTCCTCTTTGGGCTTGCAAAAATTATTTTCAGTCCCTTGTGTTTGGAGCTTAAATGGTTCAATCCAAAACTTTAGTTTTTGTTGCATTTTTAATCTCTGAGTTTGAAATAGGAAGAAAAGTCATCAGATTACTTCCAGTAGAGAGAAAACATTAACAAACACTCATTTTTTAACGACAAAACTTGTTATTCTTGGTTTTAATGAGTTCTATTCAATAAGAAGAGTTTCATTTAGGAAATTGTTTCTCTTTAAATTGCCAAAAAAAAATAGATTGGGACTCGAGATTTTTTATATTCAAGTTGATTTTTAATTTTTAAACCAATTAAAAGCTAATTTAAGACCAAAATGGGTTTATTAAAGATCTTAGAGTGTTTCTATAGTGTTTTTTAATGAAAAAAAAAGTGAGAAATGGGTTTTTAATTACAATTACTTTAATAAGTGACACAACCAAAAGATTGATGTCTTCTCCCAAGTGTAGGAGTGTCAAAGTAATAAATAACCTGACAAGATCAGGGTCAAGCTATAAGGAGGTTAACAGTATAAATTATAATTAATAAGAATAATAATGGTGGTGGTGGTGATGGTGGTGGTTAAAGAGTACTTTGAGATGTAAGATTAATGTGAAGATTAAACAATGATAAAATAATTATCAAGGGTAAATGATCCACTAATAGTATTTTAAACAAGTATAGTATAAACTCTTTTTATTACTCAACTGGAAACCACACACAAATGAGATTCCAATCGGATTATAATTTGTTAACATGATTACATTAGTTATCTTATTCGAATAATGCTAATATTTGTAAATATTGTTAGGTATTCTTGATACTAACTTATCTTAATAACAAATCAAGTTTCTTTCATAGCACGGCTGTCGATTATACTATATAATTGGGCTGTGAAAGTACCAAATATTTATTGTACCAAGGGTTATATAATATAAATCTAGATTAACCATGTAACAAGCAAAGTATTAAAAGTGAGTAAGATAATAAATACAAAACATGTTAGTGTCAAATATTAAAGTCTATATTAAGTTTATACTATACTTATTCTTACTCCATTAGTGTAATCTCTTCACCTTGACATGATAAACTTAATTAAACATAATAAAAGATAAAAATATAAATAAACAAGATAAGAACATAAATAAGATATACGTTAACTAAGTAAAAGAAATGAAATGAAAAGTATAAACAAGAGATTAATATAAGTAAAACTTAAACATTACAAAAATACAAAGAGAGAGCAAGAACATAATCTTAATCTGAAAATCAAAATGCTAAATGCATGGCAAATGCCTTCTTTTATAGGCCAAAATTTAGAATTATTGATTTGATGACTAACTGTTAAGTGGATAACCACATCTTAACTTTGGTAACAATCTTTATCTTTTTTTTTTGCAGCAATATCATTGTTAATATTAGAATTTGAATAGATGGTCTTCATGAGAGTTCTAGGAAATTATCTTAGCTTCCCAACAAAAAAAGAATTAGTGCATTTAAACTTCTAGAACTGGAGATATGGACTGAACAATGAACAGTGTCTAGGCTGCATAACAGATTTTTTATGCTAAAATTTGGACTTTCAAATGCTAGAATTGAGTATTGGACTATCATGAATGTTTTAGGTCTATATCTTAGTTTTCTAGCTATATAAACCAAACTGAAATCCAAGATCTACAACTCTAGATATGACCCAATAACTAAACAGTGTTCTAGTTTGAATTGAACCAGCATCTCTTTTCTAAACTTAGGCCTCTCATTTTCTTCTCAATTTCAGTAGTAAAACTCATCAATCCATCATTTCATTTATGTGATAGGCTTGCATTTAATATGAACACTTATCATAAATTAAAGGTATCTTATATTTATTAGATATATTATTATAAATCATGTTCTAGTTAAGGAGTTATTGATATTTCAAAAGAAAAATGATGATATAAAACCTTGATAAAAATATACTTTTAAGTACTAGTCACTTATATAGAAAAGAAATTCAAACTAAGTCAAACTTAAAATATCCCATTCTAATAAACTTGAATTTAAATAGAAGTAAATAAGTAGTAAATCTTGCAACATGTCAAGGATCAACTTTGAATTGGAATAAAATATGTTAAGGCTAGGGTAGTTACATGTTGAATAAACTTTGAATTTGTTTTTGAATTAAATTATTTTTTTATGATTTTGAATTGTTTTTATTTTGATATATTGATATCAAAAATAGATTTTAAAAATTCAAAAAATATTATTTTAATATATCTTTAAACAAAAAACATTTTTGAAAAGCAATCACTGCAACTTAAACACATCTTATCATTTATATTTATTTGATAAAAATCAAATTCAAAGTATCAGAATCTTGATGATCAAGTGTAACAGCTTAAGTTTTTAAATTGAGATGGTTCTTTGATATGGCATCAGAGCTTTGATGTCCAAGCAATCATGAGTTCGAATCTTATCATCCCTATTTTTTTTTTATAAAAATCAAGTATAAAGTAGTGTAAATCTGTACAAGCTCAAAGAGCTTTCACTTGAGGAGTGTATTAGAAAATAATATCAATTATATCTTCGAATCTTACTTAATAATAATATCAATTATATCTTCGAATCTTACTTAATAATTTAAATTTTTAAATTAAGAGTGTTCTTTAAGAATTTTCTCTTCATATATTTTAAAATACCATCATGATGTGGAAGAGCACGCTAAGCAATTCCCAACAATTGGATTTGAAAATGAAACAATGAAGAAAAGGAAACTATCTCTACATAAGGTATATGTAGATGAGGCTAAATTCTGGAGGGTCAAAAGCTGCTCTAATTTCTGTCTTTTTACTTGCTCAGAGATTACATTTGGACCGAAATTTTCCATCCAGTGCATATGTAGGTTGTTTGTCACGGAAACTGTGCATCTTCCCATCTGGGATACTGCTTTTGCTCATAGTTTTTAAACCTGGACCGGCCCAGCGGGTCGAACCTGGACCCGATCGACCCGGTGGCTTGACCAGTTCGAGTTTACTGAAAAACCATCTGGGGCAACAACCAGGCAAAACTCGGACGACCCGCCGGGTCGACCCATGACCCAGGCAAACCTGGACGAAACCCGGTGTTTTGGAGTTGGATCCGCAATTTGAGTTTGGAGATCTTGAGGGTAGGCGTTGGTGATCTATGAAAACCTTCGAATCCTCGTTGCGTTCTCGCTTTATTACTTTGTATTTTCTTTAAAAAAGTGGCAACTCCACTCACTGCTCATCAATAGGCATAGGAAAGTAAGAACAATGGTGTTATTGTTCCCATTTGTTCCTTCTAGCTGATGACTGTAATTTAAATGGGATTATACTCATAGTTTCAAGAGAGAGAGAAAGGCAACAGGGACCAAACTCACAATTTCAAGAGAGAGAGAGAGAGAGGCAACAGGTAGTACCAGCACCATTAAGTCTTTAACATCTCTCTCTTTCTAGCTAATGTTTTAAAGCATGTAGAAACCAGATTGTGTTCATGGAGGCGTCAACGAGCAAGGACTGTGCTTCTGGGCTTTCAACAGATCGTGTTCATCCCTACACAAAACAAATGGTTCAAAAAAGAGAGATAACTGGTTGCTTGTGATGAAGCCAGAGAAGGAAGATAAACTTTGTAAGGAAATGACGATAAAATTAAGTGCCCTTTCTCTACACAAAACAATCGACAACGTCATATTTATCCCTCTCTCACGCCCTGCCGGTCCCACTCCACTCCTTGATTATTGCCTCTCTTTTCCATTTCTTATTTTTAACTATACAGACCCGTCCCGGGTTGACCCATAAAACCCGGAACCCCGTCTCTTGACCGGGTCACTCCCCGGGTCGGGTTTAAAAACTATGCTTTTGCTCATGCTTGCTTACTCATATGCTTTTCAAGTTTGTTCATAGAAGTTCGTCCATAAATGTATAGGAAGAAATTTTTATCACATTTATTATGTTTTTTTCCCCTTTAATTGCATGCTGATTTTCTTTTAAGATCATGTCTGCTTCTTATTTCAAAAACAATACTTGAAGTTAAAAAAATATATTGATAAAAAAATGAAGTTTAGATACATTTCTCTCTGATAACTTTATTGATTGTTTAATTAAATTAAAAATCTATTCTTATTTAACATAGCTAGGTTTATACGTTATTTTATAGATTTAACTGGTTTGATTTAAATAAATTTATAATGTTTTTATTTTAGTATTTTTTTTAAAATTAAATCAATATTTTTTTAAATTAAATTGATTTTTATTAAGTCGAAAATAGATTAACTTTTGTCTAATTTATTTTGAGATCTAAACCGGTTTAAAATTATGTATTTTAAATCAAAATAGATTTTGTTCAAGTAAACTAACCTATGAAAGCACCCATCAAATTGAATGAAAAAAAACTGGATAAACTGCACCCAATCTATCCTGGCATCCGGACTCTTCTAAAATTCATGTTTTCTTCTGAGTCTCGACTAAATTGCATGACATTGCGAAGAAGAAAAAATTTCCCATGGCAACGCGCGACTCATTGACTTCTAGGATACTGGTCTCTTAGAGAGAAGGGAGATGTATTGACTAATAAAATTAATTATTTTATGTTTTTTTTTTAAATTGATATTTACCATCCCCATTGATGGTTGTAGAAGTCAACAATTGGTCCACGTGGAAGGAAGGAAAAGGAGAGGCAGCTAAATGGAGGGAAAGGAACTAAATATGGAAAGGCAGTTTTATCTCTGTACTTTCGAAAGAGAGGGAAATGGCAGAACTCAAAAAGGAGGATTTTGTTTGCCTTATTTGGAAACAGGAAGAAGCTGAAAATATCTATAGTGAAAATTACTTAAATATCCTTGGTTTCATTTAGGTAACATTTTAAATTTAAATTTAAATTCAAAGTAAATTTAATACTTTAATTATTTGAATCAAACTCCCTCCAAATTATCTTCTCCCCTTCATTTCATTGCATGTGTTTTTCTTTCACCTTCCATGTAATGATGAATAACTATAACTAATAACATTTAATATAATGATTTTATATTTTTTTTGCACTGCAAGCAAATCACTTGCCAGTTACCACGTTCATCAGTAAGAAATATTTAAATGTTACTCTTATATTTTAGTAGAGTATTGGAAAATTTTATTGGTTATTTAATAAAATTTGCTTAAAAAAAATACAAGTGGGAGAGCGAGAATAAAATTAATGATTCATAAAAAAATAATAAAATTATCTTTACTTATTATTTCTCTCTTGCTTATATTTATTTATTTTGATTAGTTGATAAGATAACACTAAGTACATCTTACACACCATAAGATTTCTCTCTTTACAAGACATAAATAAATAAATTTTAATCCAGTTAAATGAGCTCAAAATTTATAAAGTGAAGGCAACTTAATTTTCTATATAGCAAAATAATTTCACAAGCAAATTTGTCTTAAACTAAAAGATATAAAGTTTGGAATAAATGCAATGCTGTCTAATTTTATTTGATATTTATTAATTATAGATGTTTAAAGCAGCTTAGACGTGTCTCGATTAGTCTTTTAAGATTCTAAAGTTCATGGTCATGTAAACCTCTAATTACTCTAAAAATTTTAAAATTTAAATTAGTAATATTTGAAAAATAAATTTAGAACTTTATAGGTTAAATTACAACCCTTAAAATTATGCTCAATGTTATCTCGAGCCACAAGGGAGAGTTTAAAATAAATGCTAGGGTTTAGAGAAGCAAACAGAGGCACCCGCTTGCTAGCCAACCATGCTTTTGATCTAAAGATTATTGTAGGGATTACTTTTCCCGTTTCGAAGTGTGGTTATAGTTGTTTTTCAAAGTGTTTTTCATTTGGAAATGTATTGGAATAATATTTTTTTTATTTTTAAAAAATTATTTTTGATCTTAACACATCAAAATAATCTGAAAATATCAAAAAATATTAATTTGAAGTAAAAAAATAAAAAAATTATATTTTTCTAAAAGTACTTTTAAAATATAAAAACAAACAAGATAAAATCAAATCTTTTATGACCACACACCTAGACACGTGGTTGGCTTCTAATATTTAGGCATAATGTTATACTCAAATATTAAATAAGATGTTTAGGAAAATTAATACAACTCATATGCTCAAACTCAATCATTGAAGATTTGCTAACATTACAAGAAATATTAAAATTTAAGGTTTTGATTAATGGAAAAAATTAGAGCAATCCATATTTAATAGTTGTTTTGGGTTTAGTTATACCGAATTTTTTTGTTAGATTTAGTGATTAAGACCAATAAAATGACGGCGAGTTTTTCTTTAAAAATCCCTTACATAGATTAACATTTAATTTAATAATTTGTGAAAATAATTAAATTTGATAGCTTATTGAAGAAAAGGAAGTTGAATGAATCAAGATTTTAATTTTAAAGAAATGTTGCATTATTCTTATTTTATAATTTAAATAAATTTGTTGTTTTTTCCTCACTTGGTCAAATATGACCTAACTAAACATACAAATTGGGCATTTGAATATAATAAATTTGAAAATTCATTAACTCAAATGGAAATTATAGGAGTCCAAAAACTTGTATAGTTGTAATGAATGGTAATTTAATTGATTATAAAAACTAGAGCATGCGATCAATTTATTTTATTGATTTAATTGATTATAAAAACTAAAAATCTATAATCGTCAAATATTATATTAAACATCACCTCGAGAACATAGTAGTGGTTCATTGATCACATCATTTGTAACATAATAATTCTGCACCAAATACATGATATCACATCATGCAGCTAGCGATTATGAAAAATCAATAATATTTGCATCACTAAATAATTTATCTAATCTTTATTTTAGATGGTAGCTATATGCTTTTTGGATTAGAATTTGATTTTGCATCTTCATTATTATTAGGTAGCATAATTAAATATTTACCAAAAACAAAATATGGATAAAGATTTAATACATAAATTGAGAAATAAATATCAAAAGGGTATTTGAACATATATTTATTGATTTTTAAAGTATGTTTTATTTAGAAATATATTAAAATAATATTTTTTTATTTTTTAAATTTATTTTTGACATCATCATATTAAAATAATATAAAAATATTAAAAAATAATTGTTTTAAAGAAAAATAAGTTTAAATTTTTTGATATTGTTATTTTTTTTCAATAAATGGATCTTAACAATTATACACTATGTCCATCTCTTAAATCCTTGTGTCTATTGAGCTATAAATTCAACACTCATAGTATCACATTTTTATTGTGCAAAAGTCACTAATATTATGTAACTAAATAAATCTCAAAATATATCATAAGAAAATTATTGTATCTTCATCCCTAATTAATTTTATTTTATTTTTATATAAAATGAGTCTTCTTTCTTAATAACTTCATGTTAGAGAGAAACAAAATCTCGTACTTGTCTTGGTTTTAAAATCGATCTACTTTATTACATTAAAACATAAGTTAAATGAATGTAGAAATAAAAAATTTCTACAAATCAAAATTTGCTATACATTATTTTTATTTTTATTTACATAAAAAATAAAATAAAATTGAAATAAATGACATGAAAAGTAAATATTCATTTATATTTTTTTTTTTTGCTAATAGAAGGTTGACACATGGGAAAAAATATTTAAAATATTTTATTATAAATACAAGATCTCATAAATAAAAATCAATTAATAAAATAATATACTTGAAAAATTTTAAGATTTTAATGTTTATTTAATCCCTTTTCCTTACTAGTTTGTTATCTTTTTTTTTTTTGAATTCGAGAAAATTCCAGCCCCTAAAAAATTATTTTATGGGTTCAAGTAAATGAGTAAAATCCTGTTTGTTCTAGGTTTTTACAAGAGATGCACGCTCTGACTCGAATCGAGACCTGCTGTGTAGATCTTAAATCTTTTGTCACCACACTACACACTTTGAGAATTATTGGTTTGTTATTGCTCACTAATATTTTTATTTTATTTTCTTTTTAATTTTTTAAAAATTCATCATGTTCACATGTGAATATGATAAGTGAAAGGGTAAAAAATTATAAAATGGTTGGCAACAAACCTTGCATAAAAATTAAAGTTTTTAGAATTTTTTTTTTGTTTTTATAGTTTTTAAAAATGTGTTAAAAGAAAAAGGGTTTAAAATAAATCACGACAATAATTATAAAATTAACTAAAAAAATATAATATTCTTTTTTTAATTGTGATGCATGCCTCGAACGCATTGGGGTTTACAAGAGCACATCTCATGTAGTTCCTCTTCTCCTTTTTGTCCTTAAAAATTTATATTTATTTTTTCAATTTATATTTAAATCTCATATATATATATATATATATATATATATATATATTTAATTTTGCATGCTATTGTGTATTTGTAAAGCTAAAAATGTCATGACATTAAATTGTTGTTTGATGTTGTAAAATAAATTTTAATTTTATCAATTAAAAATATTAAAACAACAAGTACTAAATTTAACATAAAAAAAAAACCTTTTTAGAATTTAAGAGGCATGGAAAATTACAATTTAGTCCTTTAATTTTTTTTTAAATTTAGTTCTTGTATTTTGAGAGTTTCACATATTAATCCTAAATTTTATTTATTTCATGTTACAATCCCTGGAATTCAAGAATAAAGAGAAAATTATTAAAAATAGGGATATAATAGAGAAAGTAGTCGGTTAATCACGTTTTAATTATATAAAAAAACTGATTTTAATATTAAAGAGTTCATGTAAAAGAGTGATTAATGAAGGTGATATTTTCTTTCCAAGTTGTCTTGAAAAACAAAAAATGAGCCGTAAATGTTTTTATTTATTTTGTTAACGACGTGTCATCTTCCCGTTGAAAGAAAGAGAGCCAAATAGACCAAACCTTCCAAGTTCCAAGCACACATGAGCTCAGGCTTTTTTTCTTGGATATCCCTTAATTTCTCTTTTCTTTCTCTTTCTTTTTTCTTTTTCCCTTATAAACTCTCTCTTTAAATCCATTTATTAAAATAATATCTAAGTATTAGCTTAAAATATAAAATTTTTAAAATAATTTTCTCATTAATATTGAATGAGGAAATTAGTTTTTTATTAAAAATATATATATATTTTCATTTCAGTTCAAATTATTATAATTTTTGTGTATATTTTTTTCTAATTACTCTTAATTTTTATTCAATGAACTATGTTACTAATAAAACAAATATTTTGTTGTCAAAATAAAAGAATTACATGAAAAAAATTATTTATTTTTTAATTTTGTTTGTTGTTCTTTTCCACATATATTTATTTTTATTTTTATATAATTAAATAAAAAATAAGATTTAAAATTTTATCAACTCAGTGGGCAATATACTATACTGATTTTAACTTTTATAACTTCTTAAATAACCCACTGATAACTTTCATTAAAACTAACTAGAAATTATTGAGTTGCTTAATATCAGATAATTATTTAAGTAAACAAAAACTAATTACACAATCGATTTAATCCACATCAAAGCTTGAAAACCATATAAACATCCATCCCACCGTTTTATTTATAAATATATTAAGATAATATTTTTTATTTTTTAAATAATTTTAAAAAATACAAAAATAAAAAATAAAAAATAAAAATAAATTTATTTTAAAAAAATGCTTTAAAACAAAAGAATAACCAGCATCTTTGTTAAACTTTTGATTAATTTTAAAGAGAGAGGAGAAGAAAAAGACAGGAAAAGAGTCCAATAACATTAGCCCCACAATTTAAAATAATAAAAATAAAACAAAGCAAGCAGGGGCCATTTTCAACGGTTCGATTCCATCTCTTTTTCCGCATTAAATAAAAATAAAAATAAAAAACTTTATCCCGTAACCCTACAGGACTATTTATTAGTCTATTATGCAATATACTATTATTACATGCCTCATCTTCATCATCATCATTTTTCAATTTTGCATCAACCTCCACCCAGCCCTCAATTTCCTCCAAAACACACACTCACATCCTCCACCCTATCTACCTCTCTCTAAATTCCTCACCTACCCCTCTTCCTCTCTCTAACAAAAAATTAATTTTACTAAAAATCTCTCCTTTCTTTTCTTTCTCTCTCTAAAACAGCATCCATGGACCCACCTCCTCCTTCATTATTGATCCATCCACCACTCTCACCGCCCACCCCTCCACCACCCACCACCGCCATCCCCTCCACCACTGAAACCACCCCCCATTTAGCTCCTCTTCCCAACCCTGCCCCCGCTGTAACCCAGCCTTCTTATGCTGAGGTATTAACGGCATAAAACATGCTAGAGAAAAGTTAAAAGGACTTTCTTTTCTTGTTTTTTCTTTTCTTTTTTCTTTTTGGTCTAATCTTGATTTCTTTTTTCTTGTTTTGCAAGATGATATATTCAGCGATTACTGCTTTGAAGGAACAAGATGGGTCAAGCAGGATAGCTATAGCAAAGTATATAGAGAAAGCTTATCCTGGCTTACCCTCAAATCACTCTGATTTGTTGACACACCACTTAAAACGTTTGAAAAATAGTGGGGCGCTTGTTTTGAACAAGAAATCTTACATGTTACCCAGATCTGACAGTAACGCAAACATCACCACTACTACCCCAACTGTCTCTACTAGCCCTACTCAGATTCAGCCACAGCATGCCGTTCCTGTCTCTTCTGCTCATCCTGAGCAGAAAAGGGGCCGAGGAAGGCCTCCTAAAGCTAAGCTTAATGGTCTCACTCCAACTCCTGCTCCCG
Organism: Populus euphratica; assembly: GCF_000495115.2. Lineage (NCBI taxonomy): Eukaryota > Viridiplantae > Streptophyta > Magnoliopsida > Malpighiales > Salicaceae > Populus > Populus euphratica. The sequence goes on from NW_011500333.1 coordinate 90,707, forward strand.
TGCTTGCTAATGGGCAGGCACAGACTGCTCTTGGCTTAAATGTTGGTGTTACTGCCCAGCCTCTCTCGGTTGGGTTTCCTATCGAGCCCACCTCCTCGACGGTGAAGAAAGGCCGAGGACGGCCGAAGAAGGTGGTGGTGACTGAAGGTGGGCCATTAGCGGTGAACAAAGGAAAAGGGAGGCCACCGAAGACTGGACCTTTAGGGTCCAAGAAGAGTCCAGGAAGGCCCAGAAAGCCTAAGTCTTTGGTGGATGCTAAAAAGGGCCCTGGACGTCCGCCTCAGAATCAGTTGAAGCCAGTGACCGTTCCTTACGCTGTTGCAGCTCCTACTCCTACTGCTACTGATGCAGCAGCTGTGTTTAATGTGGGATCACCAAGGCCCCGAGGCAGACCCAGGAAGGGTTCAGCCCTAGCAGTTGCTGGTGTTGGTGCTGCTGTGGTGGTGCAGGCTAAGCGACCAGGCCGCCCACCTAAGCTGCCTATAATTATGAAGCCTAAACCGAACAAGAGTTCGGGCAGGCCTGTTGGCCGGCCTAGGAAGGTAAATGTTGTTATTTCTACACGCATTTGGATATAGATTCCTTGTGGTTTCTTGTTGTTACAACGTTAATTGTTGGTTATCGTTAATGTTTGGTAAATTCCATAATTGTGGGAGTAATCTATTTATTTGGCAAATAAATAGGTGCTTTCTTTTTAGCATCTGCAATTGATAGGTAATGAGGCGCGTTAAATTTTGTAAGCAGTGGAGGGTTTGTGTTTTTTTTAGAGAATTATGTTATTTGTTATTTATTATACTGGTCTAATCATGAAGTGAACATAATAAGAATTATATCTATTTTAGTTCTATCATCAGCTATGGGTTTGAATCTAAGACAAATTCTAGAGAATATGTGCTACCCCGAGATTTTCTTGTCTTTCCTGAGCGATAAGGGGAGAAAAAAAAATTGGGTCAAGGGAAAATGCCATTTTGGAGTTCTATCAACAATTTACCCGTGTAGGCGGAGGTCCAGTATTTTCTGAATCCTTATGTAAGGAATTACAAAAGAAATTTTTTCAACAAAGATGTGAATTAGGAAGAAATGCATTTGTTTTGCATGATGTATTTGGTTTGCTTGCTATATTTTGGTCTGTAGAGTTTGTAAATTATCTTTGCTTTTGTGGGTCATGAAAAGCAGACTGTTATTAGTTAATTTGCATCGATGCCAATTAGTTCTTTAGTTTCAGCTAGATCACTCTGCACTTGTTTATTATTTTATGAAATAAAAAGGGAAAGGCAAGGCAATGCTTTTTTCGATCTTTTAACTAAGATGTGTTCTCCTATAAACACAGAGAAAAACATGTTTGCAATTGATGTTGTGCTGACAGTCATGTTATACTTATATCATGCCATGGTCTGAAAATCAGAACTTGTTTTTTTTTATTTGTTGTTGTTGTTGTTGAGTAAGCAAATTTGGTCTTGAAATTTTAACTTTAATTTCTTTCAAATACTTGTCTTTTGAGGTGGGTCACCCCCTCTCCCAGAAAAAAAGGTTTTGAAAAATTGAAAATAAGCTTAGATTTTGAAGCGATTTAATTATAAAAATAACAATCCCCATAATATTCCTAATTGAACTCTGGCCCTTATTCCTTTTTAATTATTTTAATGTCTGCCATCTACATAACTCCCGACGTCCCCTCCCTGTTTTAAGTAACTTTATGCCGTGTTTAATTTGTCTCATAATGATGTCCACAAATATTGGAAACATGTTATTGAGTTTCTGTTGGGTGGTGATATTATTTTTTTCCCTGGATAATTCAAGAAAAAATGTGGATAAAATGGTAACAGCCAGAAGTTAGAAAAATTATTTGTGTGAAGGGAATTGTTCTTCTAAATGCAGATGGGCTTGTTTTGTAAATGTCAATAAATTGTTTTCTTTTTGTGTTGATTCTGGAGTCAATCATACGATACGAAATTGATACCTATTATGAGTAGAATTGCATCAATCTCCAGGTTCCCCTAATGTGTTCATGTTGAGTTAATTCTCATCTATACTTCTTATTTTGGAAACAAGGATGCAAATGCTCCATGGGAAATTACCAGAGCATCTGAGCCTCAAGCACAGGCAGAATTACATGGAGATCTTAAGAGGAAACTTGAATTTTTTGTAAGTAGACAAAAAATTTCTTGCACTTTTATAAAATTTACTGTTCTTTGTGATGGACTGTAATTTACTCTGTAATATGTTGCTTGCAGCAATCAAGAGTTAAGCAAGCCATTGGGGTGCTAAAGCCTCACTTGACCAGTGCCGCCATCAGTGCAGTTGCTGCAATCCAAGAATTAGAAGGGCTTGTATCAATGGACATTAACGTACCATGGAGAGAGGAACCTCAATCACAAATGCAGCCATTGCCACAAATGCAGCCACTGCCACAGCCACTGCCCCAGGCCCAGGCCCAGGCCCAGCCGCAGCAGCAGCAGCAGCAGCTTTTCTTGCACTTTTATAAAATTTACTGTTCTTTGTGATGGACTGTAATTTACATTTCTTGCACTTTTATAAAATTTACTACTGTTCTTTGTGATGGACTGTAATTTACTCTGTAATATGTTGCTTGCAGCAATCAAGAGTTAAGCAAGCCATTGGGGTGCTAAAGCCTCACTTGACCAGTGCCGCCATCAGTGCAGTTGCTGCAATCCAAGAATTAGAAGGGCTTGTATCAATGGACATTAACGTACCATGGAGAGAGGAACCTCAATCACAAATGCAGCCATTGCCACAAATGCAGCCACTGCCACAGCCACTGCCCCAAGCCCA
>NW_011500333.1:93526-107316 GCF_000495115.2 Populus euphratica
CCAGGCCCAGCCGCAGCAGCAGCAGCAGCAGCAGCCCCAGCTCCAGCCCCAGCCCCAACCGCAACCGCTGCAGCAACTGCTCCAGAGTTAGGAGAAATGTACGGGGATCATGAATTTGTTCGTAATGTTAGAAACCTCATTGTCAGGATCAGAGACTTGTAAGAAACTTTCTAACCAAGACAGGAGTTAAAAACCAAAAAAGTATGTAAAGGGAATTAGGGAGGACTAATTGTTGTTGTGAAAATGAGGATGTAGTTTGTTGTTTAAGCGAGACCATGGGTGACCATGGATTTCATTGTCTGTTTTAGATTTGAGATGTCATTATGATTTTAGTACATTTGAACGAAATTTGAATTCCCCTAGTGTTAGCAGTGATTTATGTCATAATTATCTCTTATCTTTGTCACTCAGCTGAAGACGAATGTAAGTATTTATATTAAAATAAAATGTAGTTCATATGTTCTTCGCACACCTTGATACCATTTTGCAGATGTAAATGTGAATTGATGTCACTTGAACTTGCCTGAAGATTAAGCATTAGCGACAGAAAATTCTGTTGAGATTTCTTGTTGCAGGCAAGTGGAGACTAATCATTGTAGCTGAACATGAATTAGCATGGATATGGATGCCAACAATTGATTTGGTTTTGCTATGTGCTGCGGTTCGGCTGGCTTTAACTTGATTACTGCATGGGCACAGCCGTCCTTTTCTGCCTTTTGCTTTAACTGCTCAAGGAGGATAGAATCTCAAGAGTAGAGGTTTCAACGGTAACTGCGTTTACCAACTAGATCATAGTGCATTGAATTTTTCTTTTTGAAATTCAGGATTTAAAAAAACTATAATATGTAATCTTATATTTCAAACCGAAATCATAAAAGTCGATGAATATATTAAGGGTATTGATTGAAATTCTAAATGGAGTTCAATTGCTAAAAAATAATCAAAGTAAAATTGGAGGAGAGATTGTCTAATTTGCTGTAGGAATTTTGAATTGATCTGAGAAATAATATTCAAAAAATGCCCTTAACAACACAAGTTTTCTATTTTATTTTTATAAAAAAGAATATTATTTCCTTCTCTCTTTGGTATTAGCTTTAGAGTAAGGAATCTGATGCTTCAATAGAATCCAGTAAACAAGCTAAAGTCAAAATAGAGTACGCTTTCTAGCACATGTGGACATGGTGTGTTGTAGATTTTAGCTTACAAGGTCCTTTTTCCTTTTTTCATCAGGAAAAGCCCGATACCTTGTCTGCTCAAACACGAAATGGCTTCTACGCAAATGCTACTTTCGAACCAGATAAGCTTTGATTTGAAGTATTGAGAGCAGTCAACTAGCAAAGACCTGTGACTTTTGAGCCCTCTTTAATTTCTGCATTTCTAAAATTGATCTGTAAGTTGTGCTCTGAAAAGGATGAAAATATTTCTGTCGCGTGGAGCATACAAGATATGCCTACAAACCATCAATTTCAATAACCTGGCAACAACTTCTTCTAGCATGCTGGTATGAAGAGCTGACATGAACCTGCTGCCACGAAATGTTTAGCATTTAGCAGTGTTGTTTTTTAACAATATTTAGCAGTAATCTTAGAGCTCGATTAATCTTAATTTTAAATGAAGAACAGATATTGTAAAATCTATTTCCAAATTTGAGAAAAATGTTAACATATATTAATCCAATATCAACTTTTTTCCATCTATTTTATACTAGTTATATCATATAGTTATGAAACCTGACTTGAAGATTGACCTGAAGCAAGGCTCGAGTTGAAAGGATTCAGTTCTGGTAATGTTGCAGAAGCCAATTGATCTGGATTAATAAAGGAATTCAGGCTTCGGCATCTTAGGGATTAAGACTAAATTCAAATGACTCATCCTTGATGAATCCTGCTCATTGTTGAAAATAGATCTGACAAACTGGAAAACATCCTGTCCCACCACAATCCAATGAGACCGGTAAAAACAGGTCTGAAAACCACCAGGGCCTGGAGCTTTTAACGGTTTCATGTCAAAGACAGCTTTCCTCACTTCCTCAGCCGTCAAGTTAACCACCAATCTGTCTTTGCTTATACAATCTGTCCTGGGGAAATCAGCAAAGAAAGGATCTCCATTGTAATTACCTCCTTCCTCGGTGAGTAGTTTTCTGCAAGATTCCGTGGCCATATACTGAAGCTTTTCCTCATCCCATACCCATCGACTGCCAGCATCCTTCAGGCCAGCAATTTGATTTTTATGTCTTCTTGTAATGGCTTTCGTGTGGAAATAACTGGTGTTCCTATCCCCACTCAAAATCCTCTAACATCGAGATTTTTGACACCAAAGAATTTCCTCGTCTCAACGCCTGGTTGTGTTCTTTATCCAACTGCTTTTCCAATTCTAGCAAAAACTGATTTCTACCACCATGAAGCACTCTCTGAATACCTCTCAGTCTAGCCAAAATTCTTTCTTTTCTTTTTTTCTGTGCTTAAAAATGTTGCCAAAAACATCCTTATTGCATGCTTTTAGTCTATACAAGTCATGTCTTTCAAAGCTAAGACCAAGTCAGAATCCTTTCTCCAATTCTCCTGCATAAATAATCCAAACTTCTCATGTGTAACCCAAGCTGCTTCGAACCTGGATGGTCTATCCCCTCTCTACCTCAAATCTCTGCTATGCTGAAACTGAATTAACAAAGGGTGATGACCAGACTTTTATACGCCGAAGAACTTTGATCTGCAGCTCTGGGAATTTCAATCTGAATTGCCGATTGCCCAGGCCTCTGTCTAATCTCCCACCCCTCAATTTGGATTTTGATAACAGAGGTTTGGTCAAATCAACCTCCACACAAGTCCTAGCATAATTACCTCTCGAGCCAATCGAAGTTGTTCGATCAATCTTTTAATTCCGGTCAATGTGATTCCCAATTTTCCATAATACCGAGTTATCATAATATTCCATCTCCAAATCTGGAAGTCTCACCCATACCGCTACCTTCTCGATGGTTGCTTCAAACGGATCAAAACTCAGATGCCATTGTCGCGCCGTAAGGTAGTGATCTGCTATCATCCAAGGCACTCCAAACAGTGCAAAATCTCTGTCATCCACGTTAGAAAATTTGGCTAGAAAAAGGTCGTTTCTCGAATCGACCAAACTGAGATCCCCTTGTATCCATGCACTGCGTTTTGTACTCAATCATCAGCTAGTTATTTTTGTTGTTTGCTATCCACGTCTAGAGAGAAGCTAATTCTAGAATGTTGCAGCTTTTATGAATCTATTGTAACATATTGTTTGGCATGCAAAAAACTCAATGAATGAATGCAATTGATTCTTCTCTCTCAATTTATTCTTTCTTTCTTTTCGTCATTATTTCAGCAAATCATTAAAATTACGCACACCTACAATTCAATCCTGTCTGCATTGCTTAATTGTGAAACTATTTTGGTAACCATCGTTATAACTTGTATCAGAGCTTTCGATTCTTGGAATTTCAATATGGCACCAGACATAAGATCTCAAGAGATCAGGAAGCTGGAGGAGTCTATGGAAGTTGCAAACAAGAAACAACCACAAAGGCATGAACAAGTTAGAAGTTATTGGAGACCTATGGACACTAACCACATACCACTAAGTCAGTACGAGATACCAAGATTGAAGAACTCAGAGAGCTTGTTAGCGGACTCTCTCACCAACAGGGTACCTTGTTACAGAAGTTATAGTCTAATGCTGGAGACTTTAGCACAAGACAAAACAATCAAACATCCAATCAGGAAGAATTTATGACCAGATCGCGCTGGCCCTATGAAGGCCAGTTCAATAACTCTAGGAGACACAAACCTAGAAGGGACTTACCTACCTATGTTTGAGGGTGACGATGTTTATGAGTGGTTATATAAATGAGGCTGAAAGACCCTTTGAAAGAGCTCACGGATTCAAGGCAACTAGGTGACCTGGAAACCTATATTAGAAGCTTTGATATCTTATAAACAGAGCTGACAAGCAAGCTATGGTGTTTTTCTTAGGAGGTTGGAAGCAAAGATCAAAAACTTAGTCAAGATGTTTGAGCTCAAGGAGTTGAAGCAAGCATACAACCTGACAAGATTTGACAAGATTGTAAGATAACACCCTAACCTAGGAAAAGACATATCAAAGTCACCTTAAATCTTTTAAAACAAACACCCCATAGCCTACCTAGGCCAAAATTAGTATTAACCCGATCAACTACAAAAATCCATCTACCTCATCCAACAACCTGAAACAATCACAACCCAACCTGCTACCTACTCCAAATTAGTAATACTTCTCTTTTCCTCCACGGATAACTTAATCAACGGGGAGTCCTCCTCTCCACAACCCTCCTCACCATTTGATATGGATTCCAGCCGAGATACCTCCAGCATCATTTGGTCTAAGTAAACAGCTCCCACAAGTAAATTTTTATAACTAAACCTCCTCCATATCCACTGACACCCTTCTGTGCTTCTGAAATTCCGTCCTTCATTAGTTGTTTACCTATATCCATCTTGATCTTCTTATTGGATCCAATTAGCAAATCCACTTCCTCTGAAGTATTTTCTTGCAAATTTGTTTTACATTACAAGAATCAATTTTCACTTATACAGAATCTTTAAATATAAGACATTTCCCAGTTTATAGCAACAAAAAAATTAAATATAAGATCCATTTAATCGATCTTCACCTTCTCATTTACTCTATAGTGCTTATATAGAATCTTTAAATATACGTGGATGTGAAAAGTATAATAATTTTATTGAACAATAAATAGAACTTAGGTAATAAATATCTCAATGAATATTTAAAACTCAATAATTAAGATGTGTATATCTAAAATAATTGATGAAATATAAATATAATAAAAATCTGACTTGTAGATCTGTGATTCACTGTTTAGTATATTCTTATACAATAATATAACTCTTCAATATGTTTTTATTTTTTTTAATTAATTGACTCAATTTTATCTTTAAATATACATGTCTAATCTATCATTCTGACTATATTAATTAATCCATTTTTTAGCTGCTTTTTTCTTGGACAGTGGTGGTCCGTCCGGATTTTTGCAACTTTTGTCCCACACTGCTTTCCGTAAATCTCATGAATTTGAATACTATTTAATTTCAAATTAACACATCATTTTTCTTTAAATACTAGCATAAATACCAATACAGAATATAGGTCCACTTACCATCCAAATATTCCCTTGAAAAATGAAGATTTCCCTTTGTATTTAACATTATAGTTTTTTTTTTGTTTTTTTTCATGAATTGGTAGCTTTATTTACATACATTTCTTTTTTTTAAAAAAAATAGCAAGCATATTTTACTTTGACATTGAACACTTGCTGACAACAAAAGCCGCCTGCTTATAATAATACAGATAGTTTGTTTTTATATTTAAAAATATTTCAAAAAAATAAAAAATATTTTACTTTTTATTTATTTAAATTAATATATTTTTCGTGTTTTAAAATTTTGATGTTTTGATATAAAAAATAATTTTTAAAAGATAAAAGTAATTATTAATATATATTTTAGAATGAAAAATTATTTGAAAAACAATTATAACTACATTACTAAATAAATTTTAAATTCTTATGTACTTGAGTAATTATAGAAGTTGATGGGTTTTTTTTTAAAAAAAATTAAGGGATTGATGCCAAAGTTATACTTAATTAGTCTAGAATATATATGTGTGTCTTTTTTGTTTGAACCTAGCTATACCAAATTAATTTTGGAATTATGTTCTCATGTGATATTTAAATAATGAAATAAACAAAGAAATAATAATAAATAAATAAAAAACCAGGGGCATGCGTGATATAAGATGATCATGATAGGAACTGATCATTTCTGTCTTTTGCTAGAGTAAGTAATCAGTCTCAAATTAACATACCCATCTTATCCACAGCCGGAATAGAATTGCTATATATATATATATATATATATATATATAAATGAAGTCTTGGCAATTATTAATTAAAGTTGCGTTTTCTCCAACGTGAGGGTTTTATGATTATAAATTGTTGAAAAAAATGACTTTATAAAATATAGTTGTTGGACGTATAGATATATATTAATTAAATGAATTCAGTATTATTTTACTTTGAAAAGATAATTAAACATTCTTTGAATTAATTTCTATACAAAATTCCATTAAAAAATTATTTTTTAAAAATTATTTTTAAAATATAATATCAAACCCACATGGACTTGACTAGTTATAGAAGTTGATGGGTTTTTTTTTAAAAAAAAAAATTAAGAAATTGATGTCAAAGTTATACTTATTTCTTTGATTTTTTAAATTTAAATAGTAAGACTAGTATTTAGAAATATTTTTTATATTTTTTAATTATATCATGGGGATGTAAATGGTGTGTTATTAAAATCGGGCAGACAGAGTTTAAATTTGAGTAATGTAGAAATTAATCCAGAAATATTTTTATTATTAACCTAAAAAAACCATGACATTTTTGGTGCTACTCGAAAAACGGAGAGACTCCCCAGTGAAGTGTGTGCTATGAAATTATGGTTGCTAGTTCATTTTGTTGACGCCACCGGCACGGTACCGTTTTTGGAATCTATTTTTATTTAATTTTATAAATATTAAAGTAATTACTTTAAAGAAATTGAATAATTGAAATTATATAGTAAAAATTGTATTTATTCTATTAAAAATTTATGCTCTTATTTACACATTTTTTAAAAATTTGACATAGAAATGACTTCTCTCTCTCTTTTTTTTATCAACCTCACATTTTTTTTTAAATACAAACTTAAAACAATTAAAATAACAAAAAAACTATCTTTTTATTATTCATTCATTTTTTATTTGTATTTGATAATAAAAAAATACGGTCCAAGTTTTTTAATCTCTAAAATCTAATTTCAATTTTTTTTTCATTCTAGAAAATTGATTCTTCGTAACAAAACTATTATAATATGTAAAGTAATTTTTAATCAAGAAACAAATACAAATATCTTGATTATTCTTATACAACTATACAATAAAAATAAACTTGAAAAAAATCCAGACCTAGAAGAACATGCATTCATGTTTAATTATGTTTTTTTTTAATAAAATAAGGATGACTTGTTGTTTTTTAGTTTATTTTTTTAGTCATCTCTAATAACAGAAAAAAAAATAATTTAACCTCTAAAATCTAATTTTGAATTTGTTTTTACTCATTCTAGGAATGGTGAGGTCACACAATTCATGGTTCATATATGTGGATTTGCCCACAGATTTCTTATCAAAGGTATGTGAATTGATGCTTTAATAATTTGATGCTTCGTCTCTGTGTTCACTAATACAAGAAGCAGGTTCCTGGTCCTCGGGAGCTAATAGTCAACACTTTAATGGCTATAGCTCCATGCTATGAAATGATGGATGTTTCATCGGTCATCTTCACCCCCTATGGGCAAAACATATCGCTTTCTAATGGCAGTTGTTACACTAAACCAAGCAATCCTCTTGATAGAATATTAGGGTTTTGTAAATTATTGGCTGGTTAATATATACCAAGGTGGCCCACGAATTATAAGTGCCTTTACAAATAATATTATGTCAAGATCTTGAGTAAAACACCATTGCCAAGACAAGACAAGACCCTTTTTCTGAAATAGCTGGAGAGTAATTTGTTTTTGAATTCTTGAGATTTTCATGTAAGGAAACTTCTTCTAAAATTGATGTTAATTAGGGTTTATTGGAGTAAGGAAATACATGTAATGAAGAAAAATGACTAAAATCTTAGTATATTATGAAATATACATACAAAAAGAATATTAATCAATTTTGATGCCGTTTAGAAATATGGTTCAAATAATTTTTTTATTTTTTTATATTGTTATGATATATTTATAAAAAATAAAAAAAATATTATTTTAATATATTTTTAAACAAAAAAAATACCTTAAAAAAATTATTAACAATCTTTCAAACATGACTTTCATGTATTTCTTTATCCATGTCCATCAATTACGTTGTTAAAGGTTGACAACTTCATTAGTCAATACAAATGCACGCACAAAATAAATTACAAATTATAATTGTGAGCTTATGTATTTCTACGCAGCTACATGATTTCCAATTATGTGTTCTTATGGAAACCTGAGTAGAAACACTCTTCTTCCCCTACCGACTTCTTCTACTTTTCCTCCTGTTAAATGCAGTTTTTATTTTGAAGATTAATATTTAAAATATTTTTTAAAAAAGGATAAGAGAAATTCATCAAATATCTAAGCAACATAAATTTTTTCGCTTCCTGACCAAATAGCACAATTTGATATATGTCACAATTATTAGTAATGAATTTGTAAGATATTTTCAATGTATTGATGTTGTTGTAATTAGAATTTTAATATATTTTTAAAATTTATTAATTTTTTTTATCTTTTCTCATTATAACTACTCAGTTATTTTTAAATGAAGAGTGTGATCCATTTTGATAATTGTTGATAATCTTTTTTAATGTTATTAAATTTATCTTTTTGAAAATATTTTAATGGTAATAATATTGTAATAAGAACTTCAAGTTCTATTTTTTTTTTCTCCTCTTTCCTTTAAAATTTATATAATTTTATTTTAACAATTTCCCTAGAAATTATCATTCTTAACTGTGACTTCTTATAAAGTTGCTATTTACAACCTCATATTATCCAATTGTGTTACTTTGTTAATTATTTTTTAAATACATTATTTCACTAATTTTTTTAAACAAATCTATTTTTTTTAAATCAAGCAATAGTTAAGTCATTAAATTTTACTTAGAATCATAAAAAACATGTTTAAATGTCTCTCAAAATTTAAAATTAAAATTTATTATCCAACACTATATTATAAAGCATACCGGTGGACTTCTAAGATTTTATTAAAAAGTATATCATAAAACTTTTCTTTAAATCTTACATAAACAATTTAAATCTTTGATTATATATATATATGCGCCCTTAATGTCTTTTCTAGTGTATACTCAACTATTTTAATATAAAAAAAAGTTTCCTTTCATTTCCATCCCGCTTTTATAATATATGATGTAACTGAAAAGTTATTTTACTAAAGTATTCCATCAGGGAAGGATTATTGTTTGTTGGTAATCATCGGTGGAAACAAACATTTAAGACGCAATGTGAGGGGACGATAAAGCCACCATGTATACAGTAACACGATGGATTGGTTTCACTAAACAAAAGTAGAATGGATTAGTAGGATCCATATCAGCATCCAAAAAGCCATGGCTGCTAAGTGCCCCACAATAATATACAAGAATAATTAAATGTATAATGATGTAATCCAAAACATATGAACAATTCTTTTTTTTTTTTTATCTTTTAAATAAGTTAAATTTGTTATGATTTTACACCTTAGGTATTATATTGATTTGATCACTCTATAATATATATATATATATATATATATATATATATATATATATAGAGAGAGAGAGAGAGAGAGAGAGTTTGGTGTTAAATTATATGCCTTGTAGTCATTGAAAAAAATATCTTCTACAAATAAAATTACAAAGTTATTATAATTATAAGATTTTTATTGCGTTAATGCATTGTTCTTCAAATATTAATGGTTAATGCTCTATTATAATTGGATATTAATTAGAGTTATTGAGACAGATACATGTTATGCTCTTTTCTTTGTGAAATGAAATAGTTGTTCTCATAAGCTGAGATATGAGAGATACCTAAAACTAATATGTAGGTTCTTATCAAGTGACATGTTTACTAAATTGACTTGTATGATAATTTTATATGAAGATATCACTTGTATCTATGATAAAGTTCATGTGATAGTTGTGTAAATGATCTTTAGACTTGATATCACTAAGTTATCTTATATAAAGAATGTTATATTTTGATCTTGCTACACTTTGTCCTAATAAAAGGTAACAAATGAGTAGATATTGAGTGTAATATGAACTATATAAAGGTATTTAAGTAATTAAGAGAGGATTCATTACTCTTAGTGAATTAGAAAAAATATTTCATCTATTTTTAAATAATATTAATTGTAAGTCCTTGCGCAAGGTGGAATGAAATTTGTAAAGAATTTCAAATCTTATTCAAAGAATTAATGACTATGGTGTTAAGAATAAATATGATTTGATATGGTAGACACATTTCATGTTTTAATGTCTAAATCATAACACTATTGATGAAGAGATAATAATTACACTAAGAAACTAGTCACTAAAATGTTAAGTTAAACCACTCATAAAGAAAAAAAAAATCTAATCTTTAGGTAATCTTTGATAAACCCTAAGCATCCTTATATTTATCTAACGAGATCCTTGGAATTTCCAAAAAAAATTTAAATTTATCATTTTTATTATGTTGTGTTATGTGAAACCCAACATTTGGAGCTCTATTGATAATAATAAGTATACATATGGTTTAACCTTATGTAAACTCCAAATCTATACATAGATTATTAATTGAGTTCCAAAATTAATTTAGTTTCAAATCTATCCTAATAGCCTTTGAGCTTTGACTTTCTTTGTTTTTAACTAATAGCATAGATTTTTTTTTGGATTCTTTATATTTTATTTTTAAATTTTAATTACAAATTATTAAAATAAAATAACTTAGAATATATGTAGGACATTATTCCATTGGATACTAATCAATTTTGAATTTATTTTTAAATAAAATTATAATTTTTTAAATATTAACAAACACTTTTTTTATATCGTCCTTCATGATTAGTATTATTTTTCAAAAATTTAATCAAAATACATGATTCAATTTGATATTTATTTTCAAATAAAATTTTAACTTTTTTTTAATAAAAGAAAAGTAGGTTGGCCAGCTACGAAGTATTAGGCTATTAGCTTAACAATACAAAGTTTTATTCATTAAATATTTATCCTTTAAGGTATTTGTTTCACTAAATAATCTCATTTAAGACAAGCAAAAGTAAACTTTGTTATGATGGAAACTAAAGAAAAGGAGTTAATATACTTTAGATCGAGCTTATCTAAAATGTTGGATGATTTGTCTTTTAATATAAGGATTAGTAAATCATGATTAAAAAAAAATACAAAAGGTAGATTGGTTGTCTACATGTTCTCACCATTTAATATTTAGGACCTCAAAATATATTTATAAAAAAAAGAGAAATTTTAATTAGCTGAGAACTTGTAAACCCCATGTAAATGTAGGACCAAATGTAAAATTAATCTGAAAAGTAATAGAAACTTGAGATGAAAAGAAAAATGAATAATTGATATAAATAACAGAGAGTATGTTATTAAATGGAGAGAATGGTCTCCATGATTAAATATAAAAGTATGGATAAGTTCCTACAATGAAATTGATAATGAGTTTTAATGGATAAAAATATAAGAAAAATAAAAAAATGATCTCAAATAATTAGTTAAATAATAAAGAATAAACTATAAGAAATTATAGTACAACAACAAGGCACAAGTGAAGGTGTAAGCACTAGTTAAAAATCAATAACGTTATCATTAAACAATAATAAATCGATAAAGAAATAAAGTGAGAAAACATACAAAATAAGTATATGTGAAGTAGAAAAATGATCTCAAGGGTTTAGATGAATAATTGATATGATTTACGTATGGATTGAATAAGAAAATCTGGATTTTTAATGAAAAATCACAAACTAACCAATTTTACACTATCAAATGTAACTTTCAATTCAACTGTTAGATATAATTGAAAGTTTGCATAGGATATCTTGAAATGCTAATCTACCTTGGGTTATAGTTTCAGTTAAATCATAATTTGGAAAGGCTTTGAAACTTAGGTCGACAAATGGATAACTTACTAAAAAAATATATAAAGGCATAAGTAAGTGATAGAACTTCAAAATAAGAATAAAATTAGCCTATAAAAGGCTGTTTCTAGCCGGTCACAATTTTAAAAGAGAAAAGATGAAAGTTTTTCTTTTTTTGTCTTTTTACCTTAATTTTGAGAGAAATTCATAAAAATTAGTGAGATTAAATGATATTATAGTGAAATTGTGGATGAAACACCATTTATACAAGGTTTTAAGTGAAATCAACTAGGAATCCAAGAAGATAAAAAAAAGAATTTTAAAGCTTGAAAGGAAGAAACTGGAAAGTTAAAGAGAAAAAGAAGGAAGTGAAAAAACCTTGTTTTTTCTTGCATTTTTTCCCTTGATTCTTTGTTATTAGAAGGTAAGAGACCTTGTTTCATGGTTGATTTAAGTTTTTTATTGAGTTTTGAAGTGTATTGTATTATGATTCCATTATGGAAAGTTAGGGTTTGAATGATGGGTTATTTTAAATGATAATTTTGATTTAATTAAGTGTTAAAAAAATAATGGGTATCGTGGGATTAATCTAAAATTTAAAGAAAAATACATGTTTCTCTTTGAAGGAATTTTTGGCCAATGGTTTAATAACAAGGATTAGGACTATTTAGTCTAAATTGATATGAAAATTGTGATTGATTGTGTTATATGATATGTTTAATGATTGGGTATAAAGCTAATTAAATAAAAATTTGAAGAAAAACCTATTTTTCACTTGGTGTGAAGTTTCAACCTAGACTAATAAAATAAAAATAAACTTTGTTGATTTAATTTTTGTGATAAGGTAAAGTATAAAAATATATAGGCAATGAGAAATTAATAAGAAATTTTGAAAGAAACTCATTCCTTATTTGAAGAGTATATTAAGCCAAAATAGGGGACTAGGGAGAATTGATTTGTGCTTTAAATTGTTGAAATATTTGTGTTTAATTATGTTATTTAGTATGTTTAATAAATGTCTATAAAACTAATTTCATGAAAATTATGAACGAAACTTATATTTCTCTTAAAATAAGGTGTCGTACGTGGGTGAGAGATGTCCAGGGGTTGTAGGAGTCACTATCTATTTGTTTGTTTTAGGGTTGCTAGGAAACTCGAATGTAATAATCTTATCATAAATTTAAAGGATAAGAGACTAGTTGCGGTTAGAAAAAATATTAACACCCCTGGCTCACCTTATCTGCAATAAGTTGCACTGTATGGTTTGAAGGTTTTGATGAGTTCCTAACTAGTGGTATGTCTATGGCTTAAGATGAGAATTTATTCGCGTGAATAAACTTAATGTTTATAATTTTCTTATGGGCTCGTGTATCCAAATAAATTTCTATGGAAGGGATCTATATAGGTTCCCTGATAGGGTTTGTCTATCTTGAAAGGAAAATGAGTTTTCCACAACTCACGTGTTATGGAGAAAAAAATACTCTAAATTAAAATTGATGAATATTTAAAATAACTCTAAGAATTTTTTGGTCAACTCTTGATATTTAAATACTAGTCTCACTTAGAGGTTCAATATTTATACTAGAATATTAATCATTAATCTTTATAAATTAAAATTTTATTGATTATTGGAATTTGGTCAAATTCTAATAGATTTAATCAATTGATTATTAAATTCAAAATGCATGCAAAAAATAAAATACAACATACCATGAATTCTATTTTTAAGAAAAATATATAATTGTTTGTATTTTTGAGAGGCTTGGCCTTATGTAACATACAAAAAGACATTATATTTTATAGACTTCATGAAATAAGAACTACAAAAAAATTTAAATGGATTTTGCTATACACATTGACACAACCAAAAGATTGATGTATTCTCCCAAATACAGGAGTGTCGAAGTAATAAATAACCTGGTAAGACCGAGGTCGAACCACAAGGAGGTTAATTGTATAAATTATAAATAACAACAATACAACAACAAGAATAATAATAATAATAATAATAATAATAATAATAATAATAATAATAATAATAATAATAA
>NW_011500333.1:108077-152169 GCF_000495115.2 Populus euphratica
GTAATCATGTTAACAATTTATAATCTGATTGGAACCTCCTTTGTGTGTGGTTTCCAATTGAATAATAAGAGTTTATACTATACTTGTTTGACATACCATTAGTGGATCCTTTAACCTTGACATTTATTGTTATCATTGTTTAATCCTTACATTAATCTTCCATCTCAAAGTTCTCATTAACTCTTTTTTTCTTCTTCTTCTTTTTCTTTACTACAACTACTACTACTACTACTACTACTATTATTTTTTTTATTGTTATTATTATTACTATTGTTGTTGTTATTGTATTATTGTTATCTATAATTTATATAATTAATCTCCATGTGATTCGACCCCGATCTTGCTGGGTTATTTATTACTTCGACACTCCTACACTTGGGAGAAGACATCAATCTTTTGGTCATGTCACCTCCATTTAGGATGAAAATTTATTATAAATTAAAAGTATCTTATTGTATCAGACTTGTTATTCTAAAACATGCTTTAGTTAAAGAGTTATTGATATTTCAAGTGCAAAATAATAATATGAAACCTCAATAAAAATATACTTTTATGTACTAATTACACATCCTTAAACAAAATATTCAATTAAAATCAATACAAATAAAGACTAAAGACTGATATGATTTTTTTACCTGACTAGGTTAACCTAGAAATAGTTGACCTGATTGGGTTGACTTAACTAGGTTGACTCAGAAACAAACCAAAAAAGCAAAAGCAAAACCAAAATAAATCAAACTTCACAAAACTTAAAAATATTTTAGTCAAAATGGAATGAACACATAAAAGACAAAAAGAAATGAAGAACATTCATCGGCACCTCTATAAACACATGTCTTAATCTAGACCAGATCTCAAACAATGAGGGGAATGATTTTGTTTACAATCATGCATAGAGCAAGAATCAGGGATTCGTTTGCTTCAGTTGTCATCAAATTAACACGACTTTACCAAAATAAACTTCGATTCAAAACCAAAATTCTAAGATTAAAACCCATTAAAACATGTTATTGATGCATAAAACTTCTAGATTGTTCACTAACAATGACAGACGAACTTGTATAAACTGGAATTTAATTAAAATAAGCTGTAAAACTAGTACCTAAAGAAAGATTCATCAAATGAATCTATAGAAGCCAAACCCTAATAAACCCTGAAAAAAAATAATCAGAATGACCATTTTGAGCCTCTAAAGCATGCTTTTCTTATTCCTATAGACTATATTATGAATGATGTGGGACCAAAAAATAAACAAAAGTAAAAAAATACATTGATTTCCAATCCTAACAACTGCCAACTCAAATAAAAGACATGCTTGAACAATGCGAGCTTTAAAACTCATCTTTGTCATTTCAAAAGACCAAACCACGAATCCAAAACATGGAACCATCTCTTAATTAAGATAAAATACCCACGTTTAAAACAAAAACACTCTTTGCTGCCACTTTTGATATTCATCAAATCAAAACATGCAATGTAATATGTAATGGTAATCATTAACATGTCAAAACATTCTAAACTTTGCATTGAATACAAGAAATTAATCTCACAAGCCTTATGGACTCCACTTTTAAGGTTTGAATGTATACACCTTCTAAACTTAAAAATATTCAAATTTGAATCAATTTTTGATATTTCCTTCCTTTTCCTTTATCTTTAGGCTTAACAAACAAACTTGAAGCTTTAAAGTTCTCCTGGATTGAATTTCTTGCAATTTAGCTAGAATTTCTTTCTTCTTCTTCTCTATTTTTCTCACCTTTTGTGCCTTCTTCTTTTACCTCTCTGCTCTTTGTTACCATTTCTTTTATAGGCGAATTCAGAGCTTCTAAATGAGTTTGTTAGGGTTATAATAAACTAAAACTAAGCTAGTTTTGCCACAAAATCAATGGTTTTGGGAGAAGACATCAATCTTTTATTCGTGTCACTAGTCCCTGAAGTTAACCTGTTTTGCAAGTTAGTTCTTATTTCATAAATTCTTCAATTAAGTCATTAATTTCTCACCACACTTTGAAGTTTATGCAATTAAGTCTTTGATTTGATAAATTAAACCTTTCAAAGTCTAATTTAAGCCCCCAAACTTTGATTTGTTTTAATTAACATCCAAATTGACTCTAAAGATGATTTCACTTGCAATTAAGTCCTTAATAAATTTAATTAAACCTTTCAAAATTTCAATTGAGTCCTTAAACACCAAAATAAAGTATTTTTACTAATAGACTCTTTTGTTAATCAAAATTTAAGTTGTTAATTTTGCTAAATCTTGAACATTGTGGTTGTCAACTTTTACTTGGCATTTTGGTCTTTCACCAACAAACTTAGGTAATCTTTTTTAGGCTTTCTTCATATGTATTCTATTGTAGATATTGTTTTTTTATTTTTTTCTATCTTTTTAGAATTTGTTAAAAAAAGGCAACAATATAAGGTGTGATCAAAATTAAGAATATAAGAAAACAAATTTTTTTTTCTTGATTTGATATGATATTTGTGTTAAATAAAGAGTTTCATATATGTTTGCATGGTTAAACTACTAATACGCTTGAATGGAAACTCAAGGAAACCATTTTTGAAATTTTGGTCATATTGGAAAGAAAAAGGGTGGGCTTGTTGTATGATATTTTTTTAGTGTGAAAATATGTTTTGATATGTGTTTGGATGAATTGAAATAACTTATCAAAATAGAAAATAAAAGACAACATATGGTTATCCAAAGATGGACTTTTGGGCGAAATTCCCTACATATATAGAAGGATCCAATTTTTTTATTAAATCCTTTTGGAATTGTTGTTAATTGAGGATTTAAATATATGAACCTTTAAGAATAAATATGACCATAAAAGTTTGAATGTATAGAAAAATTTAATATTTTCTTGTTAATGCCTTGAAATATAAATTTATTTTGAAAATTATAACTAAGTATAAAATGGTTAACATGGTTATAATGATGGTATCCTTGTTGGTACAAGGGTAAATGCTAGATCAAGAGAGCATAATGAAGCAACAATACAAACACAGGCTTATAGTAGGTGCCTTGTACCTTCTCTATTTTTAGGATATCTCAAGTAGATATATATAAAAATCTTTAAATGCATATACTTATACATGTATATTTCTAGAATGATTTAATAAACTAGCTATTTGAAAGTAGCTAGTGACTTTTGTTAAACTAATGATTGCGATATTTGATAACCTAGTTATTTGGAAGGAGATAGTGGTGTACGTGAGACTGATGACAAGGATATTTGATAGACTAGTTGCCGAAAATGAGTTAATGGTGTTAGTGAGACTGATGACCAGGATAATTAGATTGACTAGTTTACTTGATGGGAATAAGTAGCGTCAATGTGATTGACTGCTGGGATGATTGACTGACTAGATGCTCTAAAAAGAGTTAATGGTAAGATTGATTTTCTTGGATATAGTTTAACTAGTTGCTATA
This sequence comes from Populus euphratica, assembly GCF_000495115.2. Classification (NCBI taxonomy): domain Eukaryota; kingdom Viridiplantae; phylum Streptophyta; class Magnoliopsida; order Malpighiales; family Salicaceae; genus Populus; species Populus euphratica. The sequence goes on from NW_011500333.1 coordinate 111,514, forward strand.
AATGAAGCTAGAAGTGCCATTGAATTGACTTGTCGATTTCTTTATAAAAAAGTTTGGATGATCAAAAAGTTAATTGATAAGGGAGGGGATATGTTTTCGAGATATCAAGAATTTATACAAGATTGATTAGTTGCTTGTGAGTCTATTGGTAGATGATACTAGTGTGATTGATATTAGAATTACAATATTGCTTACAAGAATAAAAGTTAAAAAAAAGGTTGACAAGGGAAAATGATGGTGAAAAGAACTTTAATGTTTTAAGAAAATACATATTTAGTTCTGAAAAAAAAAACCAATAGAAGGAATTAGAGTTGTGTGAGAATGGAATATCAGGGGATTTTTACAATAAATGAATAAAGAAATTCACAGGAAAAGGGTATCCAAAAGGAGTTGAATAATAGAAATAGTGGTCAAATTAGTGAATACAACCTCAAAGTACTAGAGGTTAATTGAATGAAGGAATTGTAAATATGTGTGGCATGAGTTAAGAAATAGGTTTGACAGCTCATTAAAGGTTAGACAAATGATAATTGATAATCTAATTGTATTAGAATATTGGTTGATTTGGCAGCAGGGATAAGTGTGATTTAAGGTTATTCATGTAGTATGTTTAACTGCAAAAAAAACGTCATTTGATTAAGCATCAAATGAATTTCAAGATTACCTATAGGCAATATTGAGGTATGATTCAAAAGCTATTTCTACAATGTAATGTATAAGGTTTAAAGTTGTCTTTGGAACCACGTTGCAGTTGTGTCTAAAGGGTTATTTAACTACTTAGTGAAAGAAATAAGGATCATTTTGAGGGCTTTTGGGCAATAAAATTACATTAATTTAAGGAATTTTGAGTTAGTTTAAGGGTACTGCTTTGAAAAATGAGATATGGATCTAACAATAAAAAAGGGATGTAAATCATGTGATAGATATGTCATGGTTAGTTGATACATCCAACTACTTGAGACTGTGATTAAAATTTCTAGTAACTATAAGATCATACACACGATGATACTTGTTCTTTGAGGAGCTATATGATGTATGTCTGAAGGAGGGACTTACTTCAATCTTAACATGATGATGGAAGATAATATCACAAAAGAATAATATATGTAATTAACCTTTAAAAGGGGATCCCGAAAGTATGCCTTAGAATGACTATGAGTATGAGGCGTGATTTTAGAAATGAAGTTACACCTCTTAATTGTCTTAAATAGAAAAACATACAATATGCATGTTGAATTGATACTTATGTACAATCTCTTGATGATACTATTAAGATAAGAAAATAAAAGATCAAGTACAGAATTTTTACTAAAGATAAAAGGAGTAATGACTCGGTATAGCCTATAAAGAAGGGGGTGTTCGCTAGTATATGGTTAAAGTGATTAAATCAAGTTTATAAAGTATTTTTTTGTATCTTATATAAAGTATGGTAAGGTAAATTATCCAACACTCGTTGTTAAAGGGTAATTAGAGTAGAACTTGATGTATGAAAAAAATGATTATATAATTATATATAACTATTGAACTTAGAATGATGAAGTAAATAAATATGTGTATTTGATATCAAGTGATTTATGACATTGCATGCTTGTATTGTGTGTATTTGATTTTAGGTGTTTCTCAAATTTGAGTAGAGTAGTGCATTTTTATAGTTCTTTTTAGATAAGAAACGATAATGTAATTAGAGATCTATTAGATTTTTTTTGTTACATAACAAGATGTCGACCCCTTTATAATGTAAATGAAATAAATATTAAAGTTGTAAGTGACTTAGATATTGCTTTTATTTATTATGTTGTAATTTAGCATTCAACTTATGTATCTTAAATTAACTATGAATACAAATAAATTAAAATAATTTTTATATACATAATTATTAATGTTGTTTATTGCAAAGTTATCGATATGCATGATGTATGAATTATTATGGATATTTTGATGGAGTAAAGGATATATACTTTTAGCTTGTGTGGAGAATGGAAAAACTTCGAGATGATTGGACAATATGAGTTTTTGATGTTAAGATGTATATAGGTGTTGATAACTTGAGAATGTCTATATTTAGGGAAGACACTACCCAAATCTCAACAGAATCATTATTCATATATTAAGTATGAAAACTATTGAAACTAGTAAGTTTGATGGATTGTGAAACTAATCTGGAATGTGTATGTATAAAAGAAAATTACCTTGTTTTCCTAAGTTTAAGACTTAAAGTTTCTTTTTTACATTATAATTTTTAGGTTGTTATAGAAATTCTCCCATCTTCCCATTTAATTAGGCATTATAATAAGACAAAATGAGAAAGGTATATTTATCTACAAAGTTATTGCCCCAATCAATTATCTTTTCATTTGAATCAAAATTTAGATAGAAGAAGGACTTGAACCAACCTTTACCTATTTTTGTATTTGCTCTCTAAGAATTTAAGAGATTTGTTAAATAAAAGAAAATTTTCAAAGATTAATTATCATTATTATTGTTCATGTTATTATTTTAAGAATGAAAATAATTTTCCTTTTAAGTGAAATGGAGAAAGTAAAGCTTTGAAAATGTGTAGTTTATGTATTTATCATAAATTTACGAAGGAGTGATACTTTCCATATACAAATATGTTGCCTCTAATAGAATCAATAGTCAATTAGAAAAACTAAACATTAAACTATTTTGTGCTTGTCCAAATTTAAAACAAGATAAGAAAGACTTGAAATTGATGTTTGAACTTGAATATTATAGAATGTTATCCATGCATTTGCTACAATAAAAATAGTTTTATCGCTTCAAAGGAGTAAACTTTTACACAAAAATCTTAAATTCAACTTGGAGTAATACTCTAAAATGGAAAATCAAAGAAAAAAAAATAGATTTAAAAAGTTATGGATCATTAATTGTTAGGGAAATTAATGTTATATATATTATTGGTATTATGGTTGAAATTTGTTGCATCCAAAATATGAATATAATAATCAAATAATTGAATATATATTATTCAATATCGCATTGTGTTGTGGGTCAAATTAATTTTTTTAACATAAAACAAATATTCAAGCATTGTTAACATGTTTTCTGATAAAAAATAATCGAGTCAACTCATGTCAATTTATCAAAAACATGACCCAAGTCATGAGATTGCGAAGACCTCCTATAAAGTAAATCAAAATAAATAATAAAGCTTAATTAAAAATAAATCAATTAAAAAAGGACAAAAAATTAATAGAGTCAATATAAGTGAACTTGTTAAATCCATGACCCTGATTATGAGGTCGTAATAATTTCATAAAAAAAATAATTTAAAAAAAAATTATGAAACTTAATTTTCAATCAACCCGATATTAAAGGTTTAAATTGAGAAAAAATTAGAAAACAATAACCCGAATTAACTTGTTAAACATGCAACCTGAGTCATGATATCGAGGTAAATTCATAGAAAATAAATAAAAAAACACAACTTCCAACTTCCAACAAAAATATATATATATATATATATATATATATGAGACCGGTACATAACCCAATATATAGAAAATTTAAAACATTATGAAGCACAATCCCTAAACACAACCTAATATTAAAGAATAAAAGAAAGAAAAAATATTAGATTGTTAAAAAGAAAAATAGAAAAAAAATTCCAATAAAAAGATTAGATTGTGAGTATAACTTTAGTGATTATACTTTAGTATTTTCTTAATGATCTCTTAAAAACTTGAGTAGTCAAGTATATATCATTATTATCACAATTTAAGTTAGTGTTTAGCTATTAATTTAGAATAAAAAAAGATAAAATAGTTAAGATATATAAGACACTAGATATGCTGCCTGTGCTTTACCATAGGCCGAGCAATTGTTTTATGTGAAAAAAAAGTGGCTAAAAATATTGAAGTCCTCAATCATTAGTTCAAGTGGTAATTTAAATAATATGAAAAAAAAATAACAATAAAAAGATTTAAAAAATCATACTTGAGACTATTTGGATTATTAAACAACTCAATGCTAACCTAATAGAAGGAAAACCATCAAACATAAAAGAAGTAAAACTTCAAAAAAAAAAAAAAGAAGGAGAAAACATGAGCTTAAAAAAGAAGGAAAAAACCAAGATAACCCAAGTGAATCTCCTAAACTTGATCTAATCTTAAAAATTTACAAGTCATTAAATCCTAGAGTCTAATTTAATAAAGAAGCTTACTTGTCAATTAATATAATTTTGAAAGATAAAATTGTTGAAACAATATTGAAAACAAATTACAAAATAAAAAAAAAAGGCTACAAAAAAAATGAGAATACAATTTGAGAGAAAAACATTTAAGGAGGATGAAATTTGAAAAACAAATCCCAAACAAAATAAATAACAATTAAAAAAATAAATACCAAATTTGAAATATTACAAAATCATAGGGGATGAAATTGAAAAACATTTATAATTTGATAGATTATTTATAGAGTAAAAAATAGGTTGGGTGAATTGAAAAAAATTATAGATGGCTAATCTAACATAATCAAACCCAAAAAATAAAATAAAAAACCTAAAAAAGGATTAAAAATAAGCTCAAAAGGGGAAAAAAACTAAGCAAACTCAGATGAACTTTCTAAACCTATTCCAATCTCCAAAACCCATAACTTGTGAAATCCTAAACCTGAGTTCAATCAAGAAACTTAATTTTCAACAAATTTAATTTTAAATGATGAAATCATGAAAAAAATATTAACACGACTAAAATATTGATATCTTCTTCCAGGTGCAGGAGTGTCAAAACATGTTAGTATCATCATTTAACTTCCATTAATCTATCTAGATAAACAAATTCTCATTAAATTTATATATCTGCTCAATATCTCTTAACAAGATATTAATAAACCTTTCTTTTGTGCTCAATATATCAACATATAATTATGGGGCTTTTCTTGGAAGAAAACAAATTTTTTTGTTCTAATGTTTAAGGTTAACTTCCTTGGGTTGGGATTATTAGTTTTGTCTTTTTTTTTCTTCCTTTTGTTTTAAATATATATACATATAATTTAAAAACACCATGCATCTTTAACCCATGTAACGAGCTTTCGGCTAATGACTCCCAGACCAGTTGGTCTTAGGACATTAGGTGTTGAGACACCCCTATGAGCTTAGTAACTCGGGTCATAGATACTGATACGTAGATAGTGCAATGTTTGATTCTGTTAAGCTTTTTTTTTTGAACTTATATAACAAGCGTTGGGCCAATAGCGTTTTCAACTTATATAACAAGCGTTGGGCCAATATATAGATCTTATAAAAAATGGTTGCTAAGATGCGTCTCAAGAGTAAAGAAGATCTCCTTTACTCTGCCATCATAGTAACAACAATTTTGCACATGCTTTATGAAATAGAAAACACAGATAGTTAATTTTTTTTTTAGCTACCACTCTCTCCCCCCAACCAAAATGAGACATTGTCCTCAATGTTCTAAGGTAGAAAGATAGAGTATAGAAGATATCACCTGAAATAACGAACACTGACAAAACCTGAAACACACTAAAACAAAAATAAGAAATAACAAAACACAAATATTATGCTATTAATAAAAAGAAAAGACACAAATTTTTACAAGCTATAAAACCAAAAGACACAAAAATTCACAAATGAAGGCTCAAATCCAATCTAAGCTTTTTACGGCTTTCCTTAGATGACCAATTTATGCGACTCATGGAAGGATCAATCACAGGAATGAAAGATTGTAGTTGGTCAATCAATTGTTCAGCAGTAGCAGCAGAGATTATGATTTGTCGTGCAGAAGATGTTAGAAATTCCTGTTCCACAGCATGATCAAGAAAAGACAACAACTTATCATAATAACCATTAACATTTAACAAACCTATGGGTTTATGGTGAATGTGCAATTGAGCCCAAGAGGAAATATGAAAGATCTCTTCCAATGTGCCTAGACCACCTGGTAAAGCAATGAAAGTATCTGCATGGTTAAACATTGCATTCATTCGAGCAGACATTGTGGAGACCTATAGTTCCTCTCCAATTGTTTTTCCAATGATATCCCCTTGTGCCAAAGCTTCAGGGACAACCCCCAAAACTTGACTACCTCCTAAAAATGCAGCTATTGACACACCTCCCATTAACCCAAGACTGCCTCCCCCATACACTAAATGAATCTTTCTCTCAGCTAGCACCTGACCAAGATGATTTGCTGATTCTAAAAACTCCTTTTCTTTCCCAGGACTAGATCCACCGAAAACACAAATATTTCTTATTTGATGACCTGAGGAACTTGCCATTTCTACACACTTCTGTATTTGTTGAATGTATGGGTTGAGTAGAAATGAAAGGAAGGAAAAGAGGGTTTTATAGATGAGAAAGTAGAAAGGCAATCATAACATCTATATGTAGGCCAGCTAGAGTCTCACACACTCTCTCTCTCTTTTTATTTATTTATTTACTTTTGAAAAAAAACATGTGTATGTACAGGTAGTTGTGATTGTGGCTCACATCTTCCCTTGGTTTTACGTCCAAGAACGGCTTAAACGCCCTCTATGGGTCGGGGATAGGCTTCCCATCCAGTTTTCTTAAAAACTGGCAAACAGGGTCTTTTTTAGTCAGATTCCCAAGACTAAGTCGATCATGTTCTTTATGAAATAGTGGCCATAAATCATGAATTGCACGATGCACATCTCCACTAGGATGCGTCTCAAGAGTCAATAGAAGATTATCTAAAGACTCCTTACTCAGGCCATCCTTAATGAATTGTATTTTATCTTCACGGTTTATAGATACCATTCCTAAAGAACGACATTGTGTATTACAAGTCCATCTAGCACATCGATGACAGACTTCTAGTCGTTTTGCACGACGTTTCTTTGCAAAAGTGCTTTTACCTGTTCCAGGCTCATAAAGAACAACATTGTGCATTACAAGTCCATCTAGCACATCGATGACAGACTTTTAGTCATTTTGCATGACGTTTCTTTGCAAAAGTGCTTTTACCTATTTCAGACATGTGTGAAATGAAGGAATTCGAGAACTCACCTAATAATCAGATCTTTGGTTCAATCAACCAGCCAATATCTTCAGGAATTCCATGATTCATTAACAACCTCAATCTTGCACATCTAGCACGGTAAATTTTTGTAATCGCATTCTGAGGTAGAGTGGGAAAATACTTTTTCAATTTTTCAAGATTAGTGTCCATTTTCAAATGAGAATTGGAAGAGAGATTCAAAGAATTGCACAGATATATACACAAATATCAGTTATTATGGCAAATTGAAAGAACCGACTTAAGTCACGGAGTACCGTTGTCTGCCATTTGACTAGGGTGAGAGAAGCTAGCAAAAATCACTAAAAAAACACAAAAATAATATAAAATAAAAAAATAATCAACCTTTATCTACAAGATTATTCAAACTAGTTGATTTATTTTCACTAGAAAAATTATCAAAGTAAGCTTTCAAACGATGTCCATTTTTCTTAAAAACATTGTTATTCATTGAATTCTCAATATCACAGGCTCCATAAGGATTGCTCCATCTTGATCTTAGCTCTCTAAGAAATAAATGGAGTTGAGAATTATAAAACAAAACTTTTTGACCAGTATCAATTTTTTGACAATTTTCACAAGTTTTGCATAATGCACGCGTGTCCTTGAACATGGTGGGCCATAAAATCCATTTTGAAAGATTTTTGCAGCTGCCTTTTTTGACGAGAAATAACTTCCACATGCTTTAGAATGATAAAATTTAATGACACTACTTACCTCATTGTCGGGAATGCATATTTGAAATACTTGATCAGGACAATATTTGAATAAGTTAGGGTCATCCCAATAAAAGTTCATCATTTCGTTCAAAAACTTTTCTTTGTCTTGGGTACTCCAATCAGCTAGCAAATCTCCTAAAGCAAGAAAATTGATATTTTTATTATATCAAGGCATTGGACTAGGAGAAAGTAAGGATTCGTCAGGAAAGTAATCATCGATTGATGTGATGTTCGATGTCGAATCTATTGTCACTTTTGACAAAAGATCCGCATCAATATTTTCGGTGCTTTTTTCATCCGTGATTTCTTCCTGAGAATAAATCATTTTCAAATCTTCAGATTCATCTAACTCATTTTTACTTAAAGTAGATTCAAGTTGATCATAAACTAATTCATCAATATGATCTACTTCTTGTAATTCATTATCATCTCCAGGTTGCTTGCGAATGTTGAAAATATTTATCTCCAATGTCATGTTTCCAAATGATAGCTTCATTAGGCCATTCCTACAATTAATAAACACATTAGAAGTTGCAAGAAATGGACGTCCTAAAATAATAGAAAATGAATTACATGCTTCAACAGGCTCTGTGTCCAAGATAACAAAATCCACAGGATAAATGAATTTATCGATTTGTACTAACACATCTTCGACTATTACTCTAGGCGCTTTTACAAATCTATCGGCAAGTAAAAGAGTTACAGAAGTTGGTTTTAACTCACTTAGATTGAGACTTTGGAAAACTGAATATGAAAGTAAATTCACACTGGCTCCAAGAAATTATTGTTCTGAAGAATGACACTTACTTGTTCGACGAAAAAGGCTTTATTTTTCACATTTAGTTTCCTCTTCACAGTCCATAGATCTTTCAAAAATTTAACATAGGAAGGAACTTGTTTAATAGCATTCAGCAAAGGTATATTGATTCTTACCTGTTTGAAAGTTTTAAAGATTTTAGAGTTGTGATTGACTTTCCTTTATTTGGTCATGGCATGAGAAAATGGAAGTACTGGTGGGGAATTGACACGATGAAAAGATTGATGTCTTCTCCCAAGTGCAGGAGTGTCGAAGTAATAAATAACCCGGTAAGACCGGGGTCGAACCACATGGAGGTTAATTGTACAAATTATAATAACAATAATACAACAACAACAATAATAACAACAACAACAATAATAATAGTAATAACAATAACAACAACAACAACAACAACAACAACAATAATAATAATAATAATAATAAGGAAAAAGAAAGAGAAGAAGAAGAAGAAGAAGATGAGAACTTGGAGATGAAATATTAATGTAAGGATTAAACAATGATAATAACAAATGTCAAGGTTAGAGGTTCCACTAATGGTATGTCAAACAAGTATAGTATAAACTCTTATTATTCAATTGGAAACCACACACAAAGGAGGTTCCAATCTGATTATAGATTGTTAACATGATTACATTAGCTGTCTTATTCGATTAATGCTAATACTTGTAAATCTCATCAAGCATTCATGATTATAACTTATGTTAACAACAAATCAAGTTCCTTTCATAGCTCAGGTGTTGGTTATACCATACAGTATGGGCTATGAGAGTGCCAAGTATTTGTTGTATCAAGTGTTATACAACATAAATCAAGATTAATCATCTAACAAGCAAAGTATTAAAGAGTGAACAAGATAACAAATATAAAACATGTTAGTATCAAACATTAAAGTCCATATTAAGTTTACATTATACTTATTCTTACACCATTAGTGTAACCTTTTCACCTTGACATAATAAACTTAGCTAGACATAATAAAAGAAAGAAAAATAAATAAACAAAATAAAAACATAAATAAGATAAAAGTTAACTAAGTAAATGAAAGGAAATGAAAGGCATAAACTTGATACTAATGAAAGCAAAGCATAAACATTACAAAAAATACAAAGAGAGAAAGCAAGAGCATGATCTTGATCTGGAAACCAAGATGCCTAAATGCATGGCAAATGCCTCCTTTTATAGGCCAAAATTGGGAACTATTGATTTGATGACTAATTGATGAGTGGGTGACCAACTCTTGACTTGGTGACAATCCTTATCTTCTCTTGTCTGCCCAAAACGTCATTGATAATGTCAAAATTGGAGTCACTTGAAAGCATGAAAGTTGTAGGCAATTGTCTCAGCTTTCTTGTGTAAAACATTCAGCTCATTTGGACTTCTAGAACTCCAGATATGACCAAAATACTGAACAATGCTCAGGCTGGAGGACAGCTTCGGGCTTCTTTGTTGTTGCAATAATTTGGACTTGAAAATGGCCTTTTTAGATCTTGGGCTCCATATGAAAGTTGTAGGCCTATATCTTACCTTTCCATCCATATAAAGTAGACCTAAATATGAGATCTATAGCTCCAGATATGACCCAATTACCGAACAATGTTCTAGTATGGATTGCACCGACATCTTTTTTCTAATTTTGGTCATCTCTTTGCCCTTGCAATTTAAGTTCTTAAAGTCATCAATCAATCCTTTCATTTATATCATAGGACTGCATTTAAAATGAACATTTACCATAAATTAAAGGTATCTTATATTATTAGATATATTATTATAAAACATGCTTTAGTTAAGGAGTTATTGATACTTCAAGTGCAAAATGATGATATAAAACCATGATAAAAATGCACTTTTAAGTACTAATCACACCCCCCAACCAGCTTATTACTAGTCCCTAGTAATCAAAGCGTTAAAATAGAAAAACAATTTGCAAATTCCACAAAGCAAGGTATTCATCATTTAACTTCCATTAATCCATCCAGATAAACAAACTCTCATTAAATTTATATATCTGCTCAATACCTCTTAACAAGATATTAATAAACCTTTCTTTTGTGCATAAACAAACTCTCGTTAAATTTATATACCTGCTCAATACCTCTTAACAAGATATTCATAAACCTTTTTTTTGTGCTCAATGTATCAACACATAATTATGGGGCTTTTCTTGGAAGAAAACAAAATTTTTGTTCTAATGTTTAAGGTTAACTTCCTTGGGTTGGGATTATTAGTTTTGTCTTTTTTTTTTCTTCCTTTTGTTTTAAATATATATACATATAATTTAAAAACACCATGCATCTTTAACCCATGTAACGAGCTTTCGGCTAATGACTCCCAGACTAGTTGGTCTTAGGGCATTAGGTGTTAAGACACCCCTACGAGCTTAGTAACTCGGGTCGCAGATACTGATATGTAGATAGTGCAATGTTTGATTTCCTTAAGCTTTTCTCCTCAACCCATGTAACAAGCGTTGGGCCAATAGCTCCTAAGTCAGTTGAGTTTAGGGTATTAAGTGTTAAAACACCCCTTCGGGCTTAATTGCTTAGGTTAGGGAGGCTACGAAACCAAACTTATCTACATTTTTATTATCATCATTTTTTTTCTTTTTCTTTTTCTTTTTTCATGTTTTTCTTTTTTTCTTTTTAATTATATACAATCCCTTTCCCTTAGTTGTTACCTTTAACAAAAGAACATAAATAATGTAATAATCCAATATAATTATATACAATCTCTTTCCTTTAGTTGTTACCTTTAACAAAAGAACATAAATAATGTAATAATCCAATATGCAACCCACAATCATATGTTAAAGTGTGTGTGAGTAAATTAAGGTTTAAGAATACATGTTAAATAAGTATGTGAGCACAATTAAGTGTTAACAATGCGAGAGTTTGTAAACCTGAATATTTCAAGAAGTATTATAATAGACCTTATTAAGAATGGTTACTAAGATGCGTCTCAATAGTCACTTTAACAAAAGAGCTCCTTTACTCTGTCATCCTAGTAACAACAATTATGCACATGCTTTATGAAATGGAAAACAATTTGTTTTTTTATTTATCAAATACTACCCTCTTCCCCCAACCAAAACGAGACATTGTCCTCAATGTTCTAAGGTAGAAAGATAGAGTATAGAAGATATCACCTGAAATAACGAACACTAACAAACCTGAAACACACTGAAACAAATATAAGAAATAACAAAACACAATAATAAAACCAAAAGACACAAATATTCACAAATGAAGGCTTAAATCCAATCTAAGCTTTTTACGGCTTTTCTTAGATGACCAATTTATGCGACTCATGGAAGGATCAATCACAGGAATGAAAGATTGTAGGTGGTCAATCAATTGTTCAGCAGCAGCAGCAGAGATTATGATTTGTCATGCAGAAGATGTTAGAAATTCCTGTTCCACAACATGATCAAGAAAAGACAACAACCTATTATAGCAGAAGATGTTAGAAATTCCTGTTCCACAGCATGATCAAGAAAAGATAACAACTTATCATAATAACCATTAACATTTAACAAACCTATGGATTTATGGTGAATGTGCAGTTGAGCCCAAGAGGAAATATGAAAGATCTCTTCCAATATGCCTAGACCACCTGGTAAGGCAATAAATGCATCAGCATGGTTAAACATTGCATTCATTCGAGCCGACATTGTGGAGACTTGAAGTTCCTCTCCAATTGTTTTTCCAATGATATTCCCTTGTGCCAAAGCTTCGGGGACGACCCCCAAAACTTGACTACCTCCTAAAAATGCAGCTATTGACACACCTTCTATTAACCCCAGACTGTCTCCCTCATACACTAAATGAATCTTTCTCTCAGCTAGCACTTGACCAAGATGATTTGCTGATTCTAAAAACTCATTTTCTTTCCCAGGACTAGATCCACCGAAAACACAAATACTTTTTATTTGATGACTTGAGGAATTAGCCATTTCTACACACTTCTATTTTTGTTGAATGTATGGGTTGAGTAGAAATGAAAGGAAAGGAGAGGGGATTTTATAGATGAGAAATTAAAAAGCTAATCATACCACCTATATGTAGGTCAGCTAGAGTCTCAGACACACACACTTTCTCTCTCTTTATTTATTTATTTTTTTTTAAAAAAAAAGCATATGTTTAGGTGGTTGTGATTGTGGCTCACATCTTCCCTTGGTTTTACGTCCAAGAACGGCTTAAACGCCCTTTATGGGTCGGGGATAGGCTTCCCATCTAGTTTTCTTAAAAACTAGCAAACATGGTCTTTTTTAGTCAGATTCCCAAGACTATGTCAAGCATGTTCTTTATGAAAATGGGTTCATAAGTCATGAATCGCACGATACTTATCTCGACTATGATGAGACTTAAGAGTCAATAGAAGATTATCTAAAGACTCTCTGTGTTTTGAAATAAATCCCACCTTTTGACAATTTTCACAGTTTTTGCGGAATGCATGTGACTCCTTGAATATGGTGGGCCAGTAAAATCCACTTTGTAAAATTTCTACAGTCCTCTTTTTTGACGAGAAATGATCCCCACGTGCCTTAGAGTGACAAAATTTAATGAAATTACTTACCTCATTATCGGGAAAGCATCTTTGAAATATTTGATTAGGACGATAATTGAATAAGTAAGGGTTATCCCAATAAAAGTTTTGCACGTTGCTCAAAAATTTTCTTTTGTCTTCAATACTCCAGTGAGCTGGCAAAAATCCTGAAGTAAGAAAATTGATATTTTTAGCAAACCAAGGCATTGAACTAAGAGAAAGTAGAGATTTATCAGGAAAGTAATCATCGAAAAATTGATATTTTTAGCAAACATAGGCATTGAACTAAGAGAAAGTAGAGATTCATCAGGAAAAGAATAATTGATTAGTGTGATGTCGGGTGTCGAATCTGTTGTCACTTTTGATAAAAGATCTGCATCAACATTTTCGGTGCCTTTTTCATCATCGATGTCTTCCTGATTGGTCATGGCATGAGGAAATGGAAATGCTGGCAGGGAATCAGTCTTTTCCTTGCAATATTCAGATTCAACCCCTTCCTTACCCTTAGATATTGACTCATCATTTTTCTCACAAGGTTCAAAAGTGGGTTTTTTAATAACCTTGCCACTGCGAAGAGTGATGACTGATTTGACTTGATCCATGTGTTGACTTCCAGAACTACTTGCATTTGCATTGTATTGCCCCTTAGGATTTTGCTGTGGTTGAGATGGAAACTTACCTTTCTCTTGAAAATTGAGAGCAGATGTGAATTTTGCAAGAGTATCTTTAAAATCTATTATGCTTTGAGCAAGTTGAGTGTTGATTGTCTCTTGCTTTTCAATGAATGTATACAAAGTTTCCTCAAAATTTCTTGTAGGAGGTGGAGCATAAGGAGGTACATATCCATGATAATTTTGGAAATTATGGTGTGCTTGAAACTGTGGTTGTGAAGTTTTTGCATTGTCACTCTTCCAACTGAAATTTTGGTGATTTCTCCAACCAGGGTTGTATGTTTGCAAATATGGGTTATGATTGGGCCTTTCGAAACTGTTTAAAGCATGGGTTTGGTCATGAAGACATTCCTTAAAAGAAGGCAAGGTTGGACAGTTACTAGTTGATTGTTCATTTGTTTCACATATTTGACATATAATGTTTTCAATAGATTTAAATTGACCACTCTTTTTCAATTCTAGTGCCTCGACTTTTCTAGCTAAAGATGCAAACTTGGCTTGGAGGTCATGATTTTCCCTAAGGTTGTACATACCTCCACTAGATATATAAGGTTGAGTTTTACCCGGTGCCTCATAAGCACCCGCGGTGTCCTAATTTTAAGCATTTTCAGCTAATAAGTCTAAGTACTCCATTACTTCATCAGGGTCTTTATCTTCAAAAGTTCCATTGCACATCAATTCAACCATTTGCCTATCTCTAGGTGTTAACCCTTCATAAAAATATGAAACCAATCTCCATGTTTCAAAACCATGATGAGGGCAAGTATTAAGCAAGTTTCGATACCTATCCCAATATTGATAAAATGTTTCTCCTGGTTTTTGAGTGAAAGTGGTGATTTGTCTTTTGAAAGAGTTTGTTCTGTAGATGGAAAAAACTTCTTTAAAAATTGTTGTTGCATTTCATCCCAAGCTCGAATGGATCCTGATCTTAAATTCTGTAGCCATGTTTTAGCTTTATCTTTTAATGAAAAAGAAAAAAGCTTTAATATGATGGTGTTCATACTACAGTTTGAATCATTATATGTGTTGTAGACCTCCTCAATTTCCCTTAAATGCAAGTATGGATTTTCTAAATCTAAGCCATGAAAGGAAGGTAAAAGTTGAATAATGCCTAGCTTAAAATTAAAATGAGATGCATCAGGAGGAAAAAATATACATGATGCTGCACTTGTTCTTGTGGGATTCATGTGGTCTCTAAGTGTTCTAGCACAGTTATTCTCATTATTCTCATTATGAAGTGATTGATTGTCTTCTTCGGCCATATTTTCTGAAAATAATGAGGATACCCTACAAAGTCTACCACTTAATGTACGTGACCACGCTCTCATGCACGTGTAGGGGTAGAATAAAAGGAAGAAAAAAACAAAAGAAGAAGAAACAAGAACAAAGAAACAAAGTTATATACAATAAAAGTAAAAAAAGAAAATAAAATAAATACTATAATTTATACAAGGACTTACCTCCCCGGCAACGACGCCAAAAACTTGACACGACTAAAAGATTGATATCTTCTCCCAGGTGCAGGAGTATCGAAGTAATAAATAACCCGGCAAGACCAGGGTTGAACCATAAAAAGGTTAATTATACAAATTATAAACAATAATAATAGTAACAATAACAACAACAATAATAGTAGTAGCAATAATAATACTAATAATACTAGTAGACAGGGAGGTTAATTGTACAAATTATAAACAACAATTATAAAACAACAATAATAATAATAATAATAATAATAATAATAATAATAAAGAGGAAGAAGAAGAAGAAGTTGATGAGAACTTTGAGATGAAATATTAACGTAAGAATTAAATAATGATAACAATAAATGTCAAGATTAGAGGATCCAGTAATGGTATGTCAAACAAGTATAATATAAACTCTTATTATTCAATTGGAAACCACACACAAAGAAGATTCCAATCAGATTATAGATTGTTAACATGATTAAATTAGTCATCTTATTCGATTAATGCTAATATTTGTAAATCTCATCAAGCATTCATGATTATAACTTATGTTAACAACAAATCAAGTTCCTTTCATAGCTCAGGTGTCGGTTATACCATACAGTATGGACTATGAAAGTGTCAAGCATTTGTTGTATCAAGTGTTATACAACATAAATCAAGATTAGTCATTTAACAAACAAAGTATTAAAGAGTGAACAAGATAACAAATACAAAACATGTTAGTATCAAACATTAAAGTCCATATTAAGTTTACACTATACTTATTCTCACACCATTAGTGTAACCTTTTCACCTTGACATAATAAACTTAACTAAACATAATGAAAGAAAGAAAAATAAATAAACAAAATAAGAACATAAAAGTTAACTAAGTAAAGGAAAGGAAATGAAAGGCATAAACTTGATATTAATGAAAGCAAAGCATAAACATTACAAAAAATACAAAGAGAGAAAGGAAGAGCATGATCTTGATCTGGAAAACAAGATGCCTAAATGCATGGCAAATGCCTCCTTTTATAGGCCAAAATTGGAAACTATTGATTTGATGACTAATTGATGAGTGGGTGACCGACTCTTGACTTGGTGACAATCCTTATCTTCTCTTGTATGCCCAAAACATCATTGATAATGTCAAAATTGGAGCCACTTGAAATATGAAAGTTGTATAAAATTATCTCAGCTTTCTTATGTAAAAAATTCAGATCATTTGGACTTCTAGAACTCTAGATATGGGCCCAATACTGAACAATACTCGGGCTGGAAGACAGATTCAAACTTCTTTGTTGTTGCTACAATTTGGACTTGAAAATGACCTTTTTAAGTCTTGAGCTCCATATGAAAGTTGTAGGCCTATGTCTT
Source organism: Populus euphratica (assembly GCF_000495115.2). Lineage (NCBI taxonomy): Eukaryota > Viridiplantae > Streptophyta > Magnoliopsida > Malpighiales > Salicaceae > Populus > Populus euphratica. Next base: position 128,110 of record NW_011500333.1, read on the forward strand.
ACCTTTTCATCCATATAAAGTAGACTTAAATCTGAAATCTACAGCTCCAGATCTGACCCAATTATCGAACAGTGTTCCGGTTTGAATTGCACCGACATCTCTTTTCTAAGCTTGGTCATCTCTTTGTCCTTTCAATTTAAGTTCTTAAATTCATCAATCAAACCTTTCATTTATATGATAGGCTTGTATTTAAAATGAACATTTACCACAAATTAAAGGTATCTTATATTATTATAAAACATGCTTTAGTTAAGGAGTTATTGATACTTAAGTGCAAAATGATGATATAAAACCTTGATAAAAAAATGCACTTTTAAGTACTAATCAAATATTAATAAAAAAACTTTGTAAAAGGAAAAAATAACAACAAAAAGAACATAAATAAAATTTGATAGGAAAAAACATGAGAAGGAAAAAATTTGAAAATAAAAATTAAAAATAATCCCAAACAAAATAAATTGTAATTAAAATAATAAGGACCAAATTTAAAAGATTGAAAAATTATAAGGGGTGAAATTAAAAATATTTATAATTTGATAGATTAAAAAAATAATAAATGGTGAAATAGAAAGAAATTAATGAAGGCTAACCTAATAGAATCAAACCATACACTTAACAAAAAAAAAAAAGATAGAAAAAAAGAAAACTTCATTTTATAAAAGGGGAAAAAATCAAGTAAACTCAAGAAATCTCTTAAATCTGGTTTAATATCTAAAGGTCACAGCTTGTGAAGTCTTTTACTCGGATTCAATTAAGAAGTCTAGTTCTCAACCAATTTAATTTTGAAGGATGAGATCGGTAAAAAATATTAAGAAAAAACCTATAAAAGCAACAAAAATAATGAGAATAAAACTTGATAAAAAAAAACCAAAGAAGGATGTAATTTAAAAAAAGATGATTTGAAATAAAATAAAAAGAGGTCCAAATTTTAAAGATAAAAAAATAAAAAAAATTGATAGATTAAAAAAATCATAGGGGTGAAATTGAAAAGTATTTAAAATTTAATAGAATATTTATATATTTAAAAATGTTAAGGGGGTGAAATTGAAAAATATTTATGATTTGATAGATTAATTATAAATTAAAAAAATATTATGGGGTAAAATTGAAAAGCATCTATAACTTTATGGCTTATTCTAAAATAATATATATATATATAGGGACCAATTGTCAAGGGAGAAAAAAATTGAAGGGGTTGTTTAGAATTTTTACAGGGGTTGATAAAAAAACTCAAGGAGGAGAGAAAAAAGAAATTAAAAAATCATCATCATAACAAATTGCTAGAAATCTTGGAAAATGCGTTATGCTACAATATAAAGGGTATCACGTTTTAAAAACTAATGTTTAATGGTTGGATAACCCTTTATATGCCGATAAATTATTTTTAAAATTATATTTAATAATTTAATTTATAGTGATATTCCTAAGTATTTTTAAAAATCACAATAAAAATGTAAAATAATTAAAAAAAATCTCTTCAATAAAAGTTTAATTGGTTATGTCTTTAAAAATATTAAAATAATAACACTATTTTAAAAAAATTAGAAATACAAAAATATCCTTAGGTATACTATTTAATTACATGGTTAAGTAAATTTTTTTTATTGTATATTAAAAACAAAATTACCAAAACACAATTCATAAAAATAATTATATCATGATAAATTATTTATCTAGTTCAAGGTTTTAATGTTCAAGGAGTAATATAATAATTATATTATTTTGGGTATATTAACTTTTTTTGTCTATATTTTTTATGTTTTTTTATTTTTATTTTTATTTTTATTTTATTTTTATTTAAAAAAAATTAAATTCACTCAAAACTATTTCATTAATATATTTATTTTTATATTTTCGTTTTTATCTCTACAATTTTAGCTTTTTTTTTTAATTTTCAATTTTAAAACATTAATCAATAAAAACCTAAAACGGCTTATGATTAATGAGTATTTGAAAGTGTAATAATTTTTTGAAGTGCATTTTAAATATATGTTTTACTATAAAAATATCAAATTAATTTTTTTAATAATTTTAATATAATGATATTAAAAATAAAAAATTTAAAAAATTATTTTAATATATTTTTTTAAAACACCTTTCTTCACCTTACCAATTCGGTTTAAAAACAATTGTCCGAATTCCAAAAGGTAATGGAAAAGGATGCCTGTAGCACAAAATGACAAGTCAAACATTTGAAAAAAAAAGAAAAGTTGAAGAAATAGTACCAGTTTCTAAGTAAAATCTCATCAACTTGCAAATTGAATATTATTCCATGCCTCACAAATTTCCAACTACTGCCCACCATGATACCCATCCATAGGGAGGGAGGAGTTTGAGAGTTCAATCCCATCTAGAGAGAGGGACCAGGAAAGAGACATCAGTTTTTGGACCTTGTGAAGAGAGAGAGAGACACAGCTAGGAGCGTTTTTTTTTTTTTTTTTTGAGAGAGAGCGGGGGAGTGAGCGAGTTGAGATTGTTTCTGTTTGCCACTAAATTAATCTTTTTTATGGGACCTTGAAATCCTTGTGCCTCAAAAACTCCTAGTGGGTCATTCTTTCTTGTTTCTCGAGTCCTACTCTCCCACTTGTTGCTCTTTGGCTTTGCTGTCTCTCTGCTGTATCTCGTACCTTTTCTTGTTTCCAAACTTAACCCTCCTTAAGACCCTTTCTTCTCTCTTTTCTATGTACCATCTTCCCTATATCCAAAGAAAGATCCATTCCATACTGTCTTGGTATTGGTTTATTTTTGTTGGAGGCTACAAAGATCAATTCTGTTTAGTGGGATAGTCTTTGTTAGTGTAATGCATGCAAGTAGGCAAGGGTGTTGCTGTTCCCTCGAAGGGAATCTATTTTCATTCAATTGAAGCATCTGGGCATTCTTGATTTTTGAAAAGATGAACTGGGTATTGCTTGAAATGGTTATTCTGCTTATTGGATTGATGGGTTGATTTAGGGTCAGTTAATGTTGCGGGCTTTGAGGCAATATCCTTGTTTTGGATTGGTTTGAACTTAATTTGTGTTTCTATTGGTTGTATTTTAGACTTTTTGTGATTGAGATTTCATGCTTGGTCCAAGACAATGGAGAGGTTTATGGCCAGATTTTTATTTCTTTTGCACTGAACAACTTAGTCAAAGAATATGAAGAACTTTCTCAAGAAGCTTCATATCATGCCTAATCAATCAGAGGATGCAGAGGGGTCAAATTCATCAAGAGGCCATAAGTCCACTAATGGATCATCCCCTGATAATAAGTCTTTGCATTCTAGGTCACAAGAGAATAAACCCTTTTCTGGCCTTTCAAATTGGTTAAGTTCAGTTGCTAATAGAAAAAGTCCTAGTCCACCATCATCTTCAAATGTGACTAGAGGAGAGAAGGTGGAGCAACCGGAGTCAATTAGTAGTAGTGGTTTTGATGTTGTTTCAGAAGCTGCAAGGCGTGATTCAGGGTCTACCACCTCCAGGGATCCTGATATTGAAGAGGAGTATCAGATACAGCTGGCTTTGGAGTTGAGTGCAAGTGAGGATCCCGAGGCAGTTCAGATTGAGGCTGTTAAGCAAATAAGCTTGGGCTCTTGTGCACCCGAGAATACTCCCGCTGAAGTCATTGCTTATCGGTATTGGGTAAGTTTGTCTGTCTCTTCATTTCCCCTGTCTAATCTATTCAAAGTATCCTTTTTCATAGTCTAGATACAGTAGAAAGTTATGAGGAAATTTTTTTGCTTAACAGCTACTTGTTAAGTCAACTCCTCTATGATACAATACAATGGTTTGAGGAAAATGTATATGAATGGAACTTGTTCATTAGATTGTTCTCCTGACAATTTTTAGATTGCCAATAAATTTATAAAATTGCTTCCATGAATTAGATTGTCTCCGACATAATGATAATGGAACTGCGGAAACAAGAGAAGGAGAGAAAAATGGCTGATGAGGGTGCCATTATTAGAAATCCTATGTCACTCTTCATGCTTTCTAGCACCTGTAAATAAAGAAACACCTGAAACTATCAATCTATAGTATCATTATGGCACCGTAAATAATATTGTTGAAGGTTCACAATAATGCTCCTCTGTGTTATTAACTCTAACCAGTTCGAAATCAGAAATAGTGGACAAATCATGACCTTCACAATTTAGAAAATCTGAAACATCATGTACATATGAAAGAAGAAAAGGAAAGGAGAAAATTAGTAGGGGCCTTTTAACTTTCATCAAGTTAGTGGAGATTACAAAAATGCTGGTTGGAAGAGAAAAAGGGGAGGAAATGGAAAGCTACATCGTTCTCAATTTTAGTATTATAAGTGAAGTTGTGGTAGTAAAGACAGGAGTGTTCTTGACAACTTTTTAGTTTCCTCTTTCCACATCTATGACTGGATGTTTATTAGTGTGTGAAGTTGGTTCCTTCAACTCCTGTGTTTTAATGAGATCAATGACTTGAAATCATGCTTATTTGATCTTATTGGAATGCTCATTGTCAAGGAGATCGTTGATGGTTTTGTTCTAGAAATTAAAAAGCAGTCTTGAATATTGTAGTGATGGAGGGAATATATATATAAATGTATGAATTAGTGCATGCTAATGGCCTATTGTCACCGGAAAATCAACCAGGAAGATGTCAGTGCTTTCCATTTGTTACTTTTTATACATGTGGAAAACATAGCAGAGGTCAATGTTTCTCTTTTGTTATGACTCCTGTTATCTTCTTTTTAAACCTGGTCTGCAGTCTCTGGCTTTGGATTATATCTCATTTTTCTATGCATTGAAGATATTTGTAGACTAATAGGAAGTTAATATGATATACATTAGATTTATTCCTTCAGTTGACAATCTTTTCTCGAACTCAATTTATCACATGTTTATTCCTTTCTAACCAATCTCATATCGTAGATTTATGCATGCTTCACAGAATTACAATGCTCTTAGCTATGATGACAAGGTCTTGGATGGTTTTTATGACCTATATGGAATCATGACCGAGTCCACAACAGACAGAATGCCTCCTCTCGTTGATTTGCAAGGAACACCGGTCTCAGATGGTGTCACCTGGGAAGCAGTGCTGGTCAATAGGGCTGCTGATGCTAATTTGTTGAAACTTGAACAGAAGGCACTGGAGATGACTGTCAAGTCAAGGTCAGAATGTCAAATTTTCATTGGCAGTGCTTTGGTGGGAAGGCTTGCTCTTTTAGTTTCTGATTACATGGGTGGATCAGTTGGGGATCCCAGCAATTTGTCAAGAGCATGGCGCAGTCTTAGCTATAGTTTGAAAGCAACCCTTGGTAGCATGGTTTTGCCACTTGGTTCTCTTACAATCGGCTTGCCTCGTCATCGTGCATTAATGTTCAAGGTAATTTAGTTTTCATTTTTTTTTATCTTAGTGCTTGATACACTTGGTCTAGGGTGCTACTACAACTTTTAGGTAAATGGTTTACTTGTGCTGACATATTTCAAAATTGTTTTGGACAATTTGACAAAGTTTATGCTTGCATGTTACCTGCTCACATTGAGCACACTTTCTTACTATGCAACATTCTTCAAGCATCCAACAATGGGTCTCTGCTGTGGGAGAAATTTTTTCAATAGTCATGATGGATTTGTTGAAATCAATCTTGCACATGCTTTATAGATCTATAGATAAGACAGGTTCAAAACCATCCTCCTCAAATGAACTGAACAGGTCCTTGATTTTTTGAAATCCAAATATCAGCAATGCTCCTCATTTACTCAGTTTGGCCTCTGCATATCCTGTCTATCCAATAATAAAATTTGATAAACAATCTCTGTCAGGTTCTTTAGGAAGTGGCCTACCAAGCACCTTTATTTCTTAAACTTAGTCTCTAACCTTTGCAAACACTGGTATTATTATTGGTGTATTTACTAATACATAAATATTCATACTAAAAGGAAATACTCATCCTGAGATAAGGTGGTTTCACCTTTTCTTAGAGCAGCTGATGACCACAGTTTCGGATTTGTGATCTCCAGTGATTGTCCTTGGCACCAGCGAGCCAGTTAATTATATTCTCATCTTTAATGAAGCAACAGAAATTCAAATTTGTTTATAGAAATCTTGGTTTGAACCTTCTGAAACTTAGCGTATGGAAATTGGTGTCTTGCATTGCAGAAGCAAAGCTGTATCCTGTGAAAGGCATTGACACTACTGAAACCCTCTGAGGTTTTGTATGGTTTGTCTTGCTGAAGCTGTAAGCACATCTTTTTCCTTAGGAAGCATATACAGGGTGTAATACAGCGCTTTCATATTCTATGCCAGAGAGCAGAGAAAATTTATGCTGATCAAGATTCTTTTCCTTAGGAAGCATATATACAGAGTGTAATACAGTGGTCATATTCTATGCCAGAGCAGAAAAAATTTACACTGATCAAGATTCCCTTTCATGTTTTGTTATATGCTGAAAAGCATGCTTATGAATATTTATTTCATATATCCTCCACATGTTAGTGTTTGAAAATTCATATACATATTACTGATATAGTCTTCTGACCAGTTACTGTTCTTCATATTTATGAGCTTTAAGTTTGCCATATTTCATCAAAATTCTTTTCATGAGATTGATGGTACTGTTTGGGAAGTCTTGGTTTCTTACTAATTGCCTCTCTTCTCTACCTTTTGGTTTCAATGATATGTAGGTTTGACCAGTTGCTGTTCTTCATATTTATGAGCTTTAAGTTTGCCATATTTCATCGAAATTCTTTTGCCTCTCTTCTCTACCTTTTGGTTTCAATGATTATGTAGGTTTTGGCTGATAGTGTTGGCATACCATGCCGGTTGGTAAAAGGGCATCTGTACACTGGTTCTGATGATGTAGCTATGAACTTTGTAAAGCTCGATGATGGAAGGTAATTACAATTACAGTAGTTTATTTATTCCTTCCAGTGGTGAAGTTTCTTAATGAAATTCTGCTGGATTGTTTAGGGTTTAGCTCACTCTTTTCTGTGGAGTAGAACAGAACATGATTTGGTATGCAAATGTGAGGTGCTATCTCTGATGCATCTAGTCAATGGATTCTTAAATGCAGATGAAGGTTTTAGGTTTTAGCTCTGCAAACTAGCTTATATGAGATTCTTGTACAAGAAAACTTCCGCTGGTGGCACACATGATTTTGCATTAGTTTTCTTATGAGGTTTTTGCATTTCTGTAGCTGTTACCATTGATTGTAAATTATATTGATTGCAAAATGGTAAATTGCCTCTAAAATTTGTAATATTTCATTGGAAACGATTGAAATGCTTAATAAAAGTGTTTATTAAGGTGATAGATGTTGTGAATTTCAGGGAATACATTGTTGATCTAACAGCAGATCCTGGCACCCTTATTCCTTCTGATGCAGCTGGATCACATATAGAATATGATGATTCATTCTTTTCTTCCAGTCCTTTTTCTAGAGACATTGACTCTTATCGTATAGCTTCTTCTAGTAGTGGACACACAAGTTCATTTGAAGAACATTCAGAACTTGGGACATTGGAAAAGCAATCCAGATTGAGAAATATTGCTGCTGTAGGGAACCAATCTGATGGAAGAAGTGAATCTCATGAGGGGGCAAGTTTAACTAGGCCAAGTAAAAGTGGAGAAGAATCTATGATGTCTTCAGATGATTTTGAAAAAACTTCCAATGCTGAGAAGGTGCCAGTGCGGGAGCTTCCTGGCAGACCTATTTACCCTTATGCACATGCTCGCTCTCCTTCTTGGACTGAAGGTGTTAGTTCTCCTGCTGCCCGTAGAATGAAAGTAAAAGATGTTTCACAATATATGATTGATGCTGCAAAAGAGAATCCACAGTTAGCCCAGAAACTTCACGATGTGTTGCTTGAAAGTGGTGTTATTGCCCCCCCAAACCTGTTTACTGAAATCTATGCTGAGCAGTTGGATTTGTCTACTGCTGAGACCAAGTCCCCAACAGTAGATAAGGTTGATCACAAACAGAGGACTGAAATCCGAAGTGTGAAGGATCAAGATGATCTTGTTCCTGCTCGATTTTTGCCTCCTCTGCCCCCTCATAGGCTGCCATATAAAGCCAGTTCACCTGGTAATCCACCTGATCAATCTAAACCTGTGGAGGGTTCAGGGGTCAACCATCCTTTTGATACAAGGGAGATTACTGGACTACCCATACCATTGCAGTCTGAAGTTACTCCTGTGAAATATGTAAAAAAAGTTCCTGTAGCTGCTGCAGCTGCTGCCGCTGCAGCTGTTGTTGCATCTTCTATGGTTGTTGCTGCAGCAAAGTCAGGTACTGACTCAAACCTTGAACTACCAGTTGCAGCTGCTGCCACTGCCACAGCTGCAGCAGTGGTGGCAACCACAGCAGCTGTCAACAAGCAACATGAGCAGGGTCCACGGAGTGATGGAGATGCAGATAGTGCTGGTTATGAGCCACGAGGTAGTGGGGACAAGGGTAGTGGAGGACGCAGCAGTGAAGGCCATGGCAGTGGTGGCCGAGAATGTGATGCTTTAGGTGCCAATTCAGAAGGTGAGAGAATATCTGACAGATCAGTTGGAAATGATAGCTCAAAGTCTGATGCTGCAATGGATGATGTTGCAGAGTGTGAGATACAATGGGATGAAATTTCCTTGGGTGAACGTATTGGACTTGGTACTGCCACTTGCTCTTGCTGTTATTTTTATGACTTCATATCTACTGTCAATCTCGATAACTGTACTCCCAGTTAGGTTTCCTCTGATTGCTTTGGATGCTTTGTGTTGCAGGATCATATGGAGAGGTATATCGTGGAGACTGGCATGGAACAGTGAGTATTTTCCTGTTGACCTCTAAAGCTAAGCCTGTTTGCTATCTCTATGTTGCATGCATGTGCCAGAAAGACAATAAATGGCTTCTTTATCATTCATTTTTTTTGGAATGGTATACAAAATGAATAATGCCAGAATGAGTTAGTTGAATTTGAAGATTCTTACAAGATTCTGATCAATTTTGGGGAAGGGAAAGGTTGCAGTGAAGTTTGACAGTTGGGATTTTGTGATTGTGCCTATCAGTTTCTGATAGATAAATCTAGTTCTACTAAACAGAATATCTGCTGACGATAATAAATACTCTATCCCAATGCGTACTTATGAAAATATATTGACTTTGTTTTGACTCTTGTATTTCATAGGAAGTTGCTGTGAAGAGGTTCCTAGACCAAGATATTACGGGTGAATCTCTTGCAGAATTCAGAAGTGAGGTATAAGCCCATTCCATTCTTGCTGTTGTGTTAGTAATTCATTCATTTCATATCATTGAAAGCAAAGCATAGTTGAATATTTTTATAATGCTTGCAGTTGAAGATGTCTTAACCTTGTGGTAATATTTATATTACTAGTAAATATCTAGGTGAGCACGCACTTTAAGTCTCATTATTGCATGATATAATGCAGCATCCCAGGTATCTCATACTATATATGATTTAGGTCAGCAGTCCTTTCAATTGATCATATTGTTATTTTCATATTCTCTAGCTGATCTGAAGAAACAAAGACAGGCTGACAAAATAACTATGCTAGTATTAAGCACATCTTCCAGAAATTTAATGGTAATTGGGACACTTTGTTAAGTTGATGCTATAGGTATAATAAGCACATATTAACCGAAAATTTGCACTTTATTGGATAATCTCCTAGATGCTGAATTGACTTTGCAAATCATGATATGTAACCAAAATTTTCATAGAGTACTCTATTAAAATTTGAAGATTTTTCTTTTGGCTCTCCAATACTTGGCAACAAATGGTTTGTACCAATTGTTAACCTTCTAGTCTGAGATCTTTGGTACACCTTTACCTGCATACAGCTAAACCTGTGAAAAATGTCAATGAAGGATTTCAGTGCTCTGTTTGGTGTGCTATCATATTCTGGAAACTGTACTCATTGCATAAAATATATCTCGGTTTAAGTAGATGACATGATTACTGGGCATTGGTCTTTCATATATGTAAATTTGACGCTAATGTTAGCTGCTTCAAATTTCATTTGTGCAATTATACAAATGTCTTTGCAAATTAAGAACATGTTTGACATTTTAAATTTTAGGGTGAAATACTTTTGGTTTGCATCATTGAAGTGTACCTTTCTGCATAGAATTCTCAGTGAACTGTTTTTAAATTTTAAGGTGTAGCTGTGTCATATTTTGCAAATGACCATTCTGTCTATACATGTTAGCAAAATGTTTTCTTATAGGATTTCCTTAAAACTTGCATTGCCAGAGTTGAATTTAGCAAATCTGTTTGTGGTTTGAATTGCTAGGTTCGAATCATGAAGAGAGTCAGGCATCCCAATGTGGTTCTCTTCATGGGAGCAGTAACTCGTGCCCCAAATCTTTCAATTGTTACAGAGTTTCTTCCTAGGTATGTTGGTGCTTTATAACTTCCATGTTGATAATTTTATCTCAAATAATATCATCTGCAAGTAAATATTGGAATATTTACTGAATGGACCATTACTTGGTCCAATGATAACATTCTTTGACTTGAAATCATAAGGTACGGGTTTGAGTATTGAGAGCAAACATTTTCATGTAAGCATGATAAATGTTAGGACTGTCCAAACTCTCCCACCCAAGAGCCCATGTATGCTGTATAATACTTTTGAAAAGACATGTGATTTATTCAGGCGTGTGATGCAGGAAACAAATAGCACTTCTAAGGACTTCTTGACCTGTTCTGATAAGTTTGGGTTTAAAATGCAATTTGTATGATGCTCAAGTACTTATGTAGTTCATTGTTCCTTTAGAAAACGTTCAAGTTCTGATGACAAATGAGATTGTAGCAAGTTGAAAAGCAGATGCTTACACTGAATGCTTTTAAAACCACTGAAATGGCTTCATCAGAAGAATTTGTATAGGGTCGGATAGTTTAAAGCCCATATGTTGTATCTTGTCAGCAGGCTTGTTTATTTGTCACTGGAACATTCATGCTTCTGGTGTTTTTTTTTTCCTAGTCAAACTCACTGTATTCTTTTTCCTGTAAGCTGTATTCTAGTTTATTGACAAGATTTCAACAAGAGTTGCAGTTTCCTTGCCTTTGAGTTGAGAGTTGTAGGTTTTCTATACCAAATATTCATGTTAGTTGGGGTGTATTGAAGCATGCTAATATTTTGCAGAGGTAGCTTGTATAGATTACTTCACCGGCCTAACAATCAATTGGATGAGCGGAGGCGTTTGAGGATGGCCCTTGATGCTGTATGATTTTTTTAATTTTGACCTATATTCAAATATCAAATAGTATAAATTTTATTTATTGTGCTGAGTTCATTGGAGGTTCTCATAATTGAAAATTTTCAGGCTCGGGGAATGAATTATTTGCACAACTGCACCCCAATGATAGTACACCGAGATTTGAAGTCCCCCAATCTTCTGGTTGATAAAAATTGGGTAGTTAAGGTGTCTATATTTTCACCAACATCTTTGAAAGAACATTTGAAATATATTCCATGTGTTTATTATTTCCCAAGTTTTACCCAGCATGACTTTGAAAGTCCTTTTCCTTTTCATTTACTTATTTAGGTATGTGATTTTGGGTTATCGAGGATGAAGCACAGCACATTTCTCTCTTCAAGATCAACTGCAGGAACGGTAAGCTGTGCCTGATAAGCTGTACCTTTTTATGTTTTAGCTATGTATTATGTATTTATGTATGTGTATATATAAGCAAGTAATAGCATTTTGCCCATGCATCATATGGATTTATATTTTAAAAGTAACATTATAATGATTATATGAGATTGTTCACTATCAGTGATTTTTATTATATTGAAGGATTTGTACCTGCATATTAAAATGTGTTAGGAATAATTATCTTCAAATCTAACAACCACTAATATTTTTTATTAGTTGAATAAGATCTGGACTAGTAGTTTTTGGGTTTAGTGCAATTTGAATTGATGAAAGAGGAAGAGATGAATAAAGAGAAACAAATTCAAAGCATTGGTGAGAAAGGGATATCGAGAAGAACCTTCAGATAATTTGAGATTGAAATGGAGTTGGATACTCTTCATTAGCTATTCTGAGCTTAATTTATGAAAGAAAAACATATTAATAGACCAAATTCTGAAATAAGTCATGAGTGAAATTCATGAGTCATAATGTTAGGCATATTCTAAATGAACCATGTAGCACTTGGTACCTTTGAGTAGAACATTGTGTGTTACGTATTGACACCAAAAAGCACTTCTGCTTTGCCATTTACATGTATTAAAATTTTTTATTGCAATCTGGTTCCTCATTTCCTTGAATAATACCCTGTTGGTTTTCTGCTATTAAAACTGTCACTCATAAAAATTTAATTTCCTCTTACATGACTTTTCAGGCTGAGTGGATGGCCCCAGAAGTGCTAAGAAATGAACCTTCAGACGAAAAGTATGCAAATATTTCTAAAATTTGTTTTAGTGTTTATGAACTTTTCATTATATGCTTATATTAAAGTAAGAATCAAAATGCAGGTGTGATGTTTATAGCTTCGGGGTTATATTATGGGAGCTTTCTACATTGCAACAACCATGGGGTGGAATGAACCCTATGCAAGTTGTTGGTGCAGTTGGATTTCAACATCGCCGTCTCGACATTCCAAATGATATGGATCCTGCAATTGCAGATATTATTAGGAACTGCTGGAAGACGTGAGTGTTTATTTATTTGGGTCCTTTTATCCTCACTGCTCTGCATACACCTGATTTCTTCTTTTTTCAGTTTAATACCACTGTCTGCAAACATGCTTTGGTTTATATTTTTTGGTTGAGTTAAACTAGAGTATAAAGAGTTTCTACTTATGGAAGCCATACTTATCCCAATGAAAACTGGTAGTTCCACTGAACATACTGTAACGAACTTCAAGGCCCCTTTTCTTTCATTTTCATATTTGAACTTCAAAACAAAATCTTGAGAAAATATCTTGTATTGGGTCTGGATGCTTTTGTGTCAAAAGCAGCAGCTTCTGCTAAAGACATGGCATATAGTTTTACTTGGATATGTTCTTTATTTATTTATTTACTTAATCGATGTAAAATTGACATTTCTTAAAACCACAGAGATCCAAAATTAAGGCCAACATTTGCAGAAATCATGGCTGCGCTGAAGCCATTGCAGAAGCCTATAACTGGTCCACAAGTGCCCAGACCAAATGCATCATTGAGAAGTGGGCGTGAGAAGGTTCAGCTGTCGCAAGAAGCTGAAGACCAGGCAGGCTAGCAGAGCAAGTTAGAGACCAAACTGAACATTAACTCATTGGATTGCCAAAAATGGAGGCAAGTCGCAGACTTTGTGGGACAAGAATGAGAGAGACTGGTCGAAGACCAGACATATACTTTGATTTGAGATGACTCTGATTCTTTTTCTTTGTTTTTAACTTTCTTGTTTTATATTCTTGTTCAGCCATTCTCAAGGTTGTATATTTGTTTGTAAAAATTAATTTGAAAATTGTTGTAATCAATGTTTTGTTCTTCAATTGTTTCTTTTCATTTCCCAGCCGATACATTGCATCCCAGAAATTTCACGAACTGGAGAAGCAAGTCAGTAGCTGGAAACCATTTTTTGGGCCATGGAAGCCGAGGCAAGATAAAAAATGACGTGAGCTTTGTGCTGCCATAAAGACAAGACAGCAAGCGCAATGATCCCAGGGGAAAAAAACTTGTCGCCAACATTTTGGCAGTCAATCATTTAGGTGACTCGTTGGGCAACGTACAATTGTTCTGAGTTGCGTATTTTGGACCCTAAATCCCTTGCAGTGAGAAAGATCTTAGTGGCCAGCAGTTCAACTTTCACAAGTCAATTTCTTCAGTAAAAAGCCTTGAACTTGTGTAAGAATGGCCAAGTTTTGTATGATGGAGATTAAACACATTAGGTCTAAGCTCTCAATGCTTATTTGGGACTAACTTGGCTTTTCCACAGGTCCAAAAAGGCAGATATGTGCGGAGGCAAAGGGTGCAAAGCTTTTCTCTGGTGCTGTGAAACAGGGACGAATGGGGGTGGCCTTGTCGCCTCCCCCAAGTTTACAAAAAATTCAAAATTCCCCTTATTCTTTGAAACTTCTCAAATAAATCACATTCTGAAAATGTGATAGCCACCCCAACCTAAATGAAAATGTTACATCTTGGCCCTCCCAAACACCTCATTCTGTAATGTCCCTGCTGCCAAAGCCATACCGTTCAAGTCCGTAGCTTCTGCTGCACTTATCTATCAAGCTTCCTGATGCATATTTTATGCAAGGAAGTAAGTAGAGTGATTGTAAAATTCAAGAGGTTTCCAGTCAGAGGAGGCGTTGGAGAAATTGGCAGTCTCGTTGTGAAAAAAAAGATGGCGCATGGGATGGGTTTGGTCATGCTAGTGAAACAAGGATGGAGGTTTAGTCCTCTCAAATTTCTTCACCTTGATACATGGTAGTTCTGTGAATCTCCGAAACATTGTTCCTCTGATAATGGAGTTAAACTCCCTCAAGTTATAGGTTCTCGAAATGAATCTCTGATGACGAGAAGAATGATTTAGTGTTTGAAGATAATGGAAATAATGATGAGGAGAGCAAAGAAGGGGAAGACAGTAACTTAGCTATTCATTGTCTCATGTTTGTGCATTGTTTTCTCCCTTCATCTGGGCAAAGCATGGAGGAATAGAATTCGGTTTTGCTCCTTGATGAATTAAGGGTCCGAAACAAGGAAAAGTAGATGGATATTCATTGTATCCACCACTTTGCACAATCCTTGATGATTCCCAAGAGTCCATTTCTTTTGGCATTTTGTACGGATAACCCGCAAAATTTTTTATTCAAAAGACGTGTGATTGGAGATTTTGAAGATATTACATATTTCATTTGTGCTATGCCGTCGGTTGTATCAGATTTTTCCTGACAAAAATATATTCAGATTTTGTTAAGATTTTGTTTTCACGAGAAAAAATAAAAATAAGGTGGGGGTTAACTTGATATAACTCAATTGATTTTGTTAGTTAAAAAACAATTTATATAATCTATAAAAATATAATTTGATTAAAAATAATTTTAAGATGATATTGTTTTTTAATAAGATGATAACAACATATTAAATTGGTTTCGATCCATTTGGATTAATATGTTAAATTCTCGACTTAGGTTATGAAACTATAATAACTTCATATAAATCAAATCAAAATAAATTATAAAGCTTAATTCTCAATCAATTTAATATTAAACGATGAAATTGAAAAAACAAAAAATCAATTAAAAATGGATCTAAAAAAAAACCTAAATTAAACATATCAAAATCGTGACCCGATTTATAAGACTAAGGTAACCTCATGGAAAACAAATTGAAACAAATTATGAATTTTAATCCCCAATTAGTCCAATATTAAGGGACAAAAAAAATTAATTTAAAAAAAACATAAAAAACAACTCAAGTCAATCTATCAAATCCATAACTCAGGTCATCAAACTAATACAACTTTATAGAATGAAAATAAAAAAAATGATATGATGTAACTTGTGTTAATCTAACGAATCCGGACTTTAGTCATAAGATTGATATAATCTCAAAGAGAGCAAATAAAAAAATATTATGAAACTCAATTCTTAAATTATCTCTGTTGATTCCAATTTTTAACGATGAAATTTGTAAATGTTTTAACTAAAAATATAACATAAAAAATAAGTCAAGTCAACTTGAGTTAACTAATTAAGTATTATTCTTGGGTTATGAGATCGAAATAACCTAAAAAAAAAAACATGAATAAATCATGAAGTCTAATTACCAATCAAATAATATTAAATGATAAAATTTAAAAAAATCAATTAAAAAAAATTTAATCAATTAAATTAATCTACCAAATTCATGATTTAAGTTATGAGATGAAAACAATCCAATAGAAAGCAAACTGGGGTTGGGATATTGTATTTCCCTCTTCACCGTAAGCTGTCTTGTCCCCCCTCAACTATATATAGATGTACATCCCATAGACGCTAACGCTCACCTAAGGGCCTTCATACCCACGCAATTAAGCTCTTTTGTAGCGGTAAGGACCACAACTAAATTCTGTCTACTGGATAATCTTCCTCAAATTGAAATGAAAATGAAAAAAAAAGAGTTGAGTCTTAAATGTCAGGCTGTTTAAGTCTCAACACCATAATATTCCAATAATAGCAAGAATTTTGTCTTTTATTTTTATAGTGAGTTGTTTTTATAATAATAAGTAAAGTATAATAGAATTGGAGGAGCTTGCCAAGATCGCTTGGTAAGCAAGCAAGCAGGTGCCAACTTCCGGTTCTTTCTCTCTTTTTTTTTTTTGAAGGATCAATGACTTGAATTATGAAACTGGATAGCCTCTTAGAAAAAAATAAAAAAAATAATTCGATTAATTAGGATTAAAATGGTAAAACTTGTGATTTTGATCACGAAATCAATATATCCCAATAGAAAGCAAATCAAAATAAATTATTAAACTTAATTCCTAATAGATTCAATATTAAATGATTAAATTAAAAAAAATAATTAAAAATAACACAAAAAATGACCTGAGTTAAATCGGGTTAATCTGTTAAATATTATTCTTAGGTCATGATGCTGAAATAACATAATAGAAAATAAATAAAATAAATTATGAAATTTAATTCATAATCAATACAATACTAGAAAATAAAATTTTAAAATATAATTAAAAAAGCTCTAGCCAACTAAGTTAATTCATCAAATATACAATTCAATATTATATAATAACTCAATAAAAAATAATATAATATTAAAAAATAATTTTTTTTTAAAAGAGAGAAACAAATCACTATCTAAATAAATAATGTTTTTGAGAAGAAACACTGTAAAATCCCCCTTTTTTTAGTTTATAGTTCATAATCAATTTGAAAAATGAGAGTAGGGAAGAAAAGAGTTGGGATTTCCTTTTAATTTTCATTAGTTATGGGCTCATGGCACGAGGGGGGTCTCATCAGAACCTTTGGGAAACTATTAGGGATTATAGGAAATTTAAATTCTATCACGTAAATCTTAGAAACAATGATAAAACTTATTGATTAACATGACAGTGGTGTCTGTCTTAATTTCAGTGAAAATGACTCAAGGATAACCTTATCATGGAAAAAGTATATATAAAGCAGTTGGAAATAAAAGGAAATTTAAAAAGTGGTTAGCTTGAAATGTTCCCATCGCCAAAGCCCAAAGAGAGGAAAATGGAATGAATTGAAAACTTTGAATGCTAAAAAAAAGTCAAACAAAACGGTGTTCAAATCCCAACCCCATAATGCCTCTCTCTTATCATCCACACATTTTTATGGCAAGAGAAAATAAAAGAAGAGACACCCCCATAAGCATAAAAGAAGCTGACAGATGAACACAACAAACTGAAAAAACCAGTCTTCATAGATCGAACAAAACTATAGTGAAGTACAACGTAATCCCCTCAAAATGGGAACCGTTTTAGACTCCCAGTTTCTAGCACTCACTGCCATCGTCACTGTATGTTTCTCCCTCCCTCCCTCCCTATCTATCTTCCATTGTTCAATGGTGGCCTTAATTTTTTTTTTTTAACATTGCTGTTATTTTGTTTTATAGGTGGGATACCAACTGCTGTTTTTTGTTATCACTGCCCTTCTGAAGTTTGATAAAGTCACTGACTTTGCCGGTATTGTTACTTTTCTAGACTTCAATTTCCCAACTTTCCTTGAGAATTTGCTGGAAGGAATTGATGAATAAATTGATACCATCAACTTTGTTGATTTAATTTGTTGGCAACTTTTGTAATATTTGTGGAAATTGATTCTGGTTCCTTATATCAGGAAGCACAAATTTTATTATACTAGCTGTGTTGACTCTGGTTTTGAAAGGGACATGGCATTTCAGACAGGTAAATGTCTCTCCTCCTGAGCTTATAGTATTATTTTAAGACTGTTGTATCACTCTTTGACGGATGAAATTGTTATTATGCCTTAAGACTCGGCTGGAGTCTTTGATAATCTAAACTCAGTTGATGATGTGATTAGCAAAGCATTATATAACCCTTTATCCGCATCTTGTTCAATGGGATTTTATTATTTATATCCTTCTTCCTTCAACTTCACTATAAATCCTGTTGTCCTTTGACTACACACATGTACAGACATGTATGCTGAGAATTGCTTTAACAAGACTCCTAGTGATGCGAGTTTAGTAAGGTGTAAAGAGTCACCTATTTTATTTAGCACTTCTTGTATGATATAATACTGGAATTTGATAGGCTGATTGATTTGAAGTGATTAGCTACATGGATTCCACATTCCTGTTTGTAAACCTCTAGCTTTCTTTCCTTCTGTAATTTCATCTGGGCAAATATTGTTTGCATTACTACTGTAAATTCAATTGCTTGCTACTTAATATTTACTCTGATCCTGCCCTGTGTTTTCTAGCATGTAACCTTCCACATTCATGATCTTGCTGCTCTGTATTTCAGGTAGTCTTGAGTTTCCTTGTAGTATCTTGGGGTCTTCGCCTGGGAGTGTTCCTATTACTGAGGTACTAATGACATGATATTCTACGGAAGTGCTTTTAAATTATATAAGCAATTCTACGACATACTATTATTTCAGTTCAGAAGTTTTGAGTTGCATGAGATGAGATGAGGTTTGCTTGATACTAAAATCCCTAATCAAGTTGCCACACAGACATTCCGTGGTTGCCTTTACTAGCTTCATGAGATACTGGATAATAGTATATTGAAATTGATTGACTGTATTTGTATACTGTTGTGAACAGGATTCTGCAGTGGGGGGAGGATAGACGTTTTGATGAAATGCGTAGTAACTTGGGGAAATTAGCTGTTTTCTGGATATTTCAGGTTTTTGAGGATTCTTCATCTTCTTTTTAAATTAATGATATTCATGTCTCAATTCTTGTCGGGTATGGTTTGATGTTTGAGAGGTGAATTATTCATGTTTATCCTCTTATTATTCTCTGCAGGCTGTCTGGGTGTGGACTGTGAGTTTACCTGTAACAGTGGTTAATGGAATTGACAGGGATCCTTCCGTTCAGGCTGCAGACATAATTGGCTGGATTATGTGGTCTGTTGGTGTTTCAGTTGAAGCTACAGCTGATCAACAAAAACTGACATTCAAGAATGCTCCAGAAAACAGAGGGAAATGGTGTGATGTTGGATTATGGAATATATCTCGTCACCCAAACTATTTTGGCGAGGTTTGTCCTGCATTTTTCTCACCAATGTTGGGTAATTTAGAAAGTAGAGCAGCGTGATGCTTTTTTAATGCTTGTTGAAATCAAGCGGTGCTGCTCCTGTGACAACTTTAGAAAAATATACTCTTTGTTCTAATGGTTACAGGTTGTTAGTGCAAACTTCACTGTTTCAGTGCATGCCCTTCATATTCAACTTCACTACCTTGGCAAGTACCTGAATGTGATTAAATATTCAACTTAAACCTCATAGGTTTCAGTCAATACCTCTATTGGCTTTATTAAATGTGCTGGTTGTTTGATATGGATAAACAAGAAACATATCACAAATACGAGCCTTCACTAGTGCTCATGGCATGCAAAAATTTGTACCTCGTGAATTATTAACTTTAATTTTGTGAGAAGTAAGTAACCTGAAGTTGTTTCAGCTGAGTTTTTCCTGGAACGGATGTCTCATAAGTTCCACATACTCCAAAGATTTGCTTGATCTGCTTCAATCTTATTTTGCCATGACAGGCTAAACCTTATTGAATGTCATTCTCAGATTCTCCTCTGGTGGGGTATTTTTGTGGCTTCTGCACCTGTACTGGAAGGTGCTGAGTGGCTGGTGATCCTTGGGCCAATCTTTCTCACATTGTTGCTTCTTTTTGTCAGTGGCATACCATTGCTTGAGGTTTGCTCTTCCTGCCTCAAATGTTATTGCTGAAACTTCATTTTGACATTTCAAAATGCTTACTATCCACAACTATGTGAGCAGAAATCTGCTGACAAGAAATTTGGCAACGTGGCTGCATACAGGGCGTATAAAAGGACAACCAGGTTATGTTTGTTCTCTCTTAGTGCCAGTTTTTGTTTTCAACTAATCTGGAGGATAAACTAGCTGACTGAACTCCTGTTTCAGCCCTCTAATTCCACTGCCCCAAGCAGTGTACAGGAGCTTACCTTCATGGTTCAAATCTGTTTTCCTCTTTGAATTTCCTCTCTACAGTCGTAATTTTCCAGAAGAGGGGTCAACATGGTGAGACACCAATAAAATTTTTCTTTTGTTTTTATTTCTGTTCTGGCATGTAATCAACAAATCACCTTTCTATTCATGGGTTGTTCATGAATTGTAATGTGCATTTTCCAAGAAGTAATTCCAACGTGTTATGATAGGAATGCATGTAGAATTGAACGTGTGAAACTGCAGGGAGATAAAATTTGCTCCTTTGTACTTCCATTTCAACCATTGTCTCTGTTGCCTATTATTGTTGTCTTTGTCTGACAGCTACTTCATTTCATTCTGTTGGTTGAAGACTTGTCTTCCATTTTTCTTTTGCCTCCTTTCTTTTACTTACCTTGGAACCATTTCCGTTTCATGTCGATTTTTTTTTTAAGCAAATATAGTTGATGTTTAGAAGCAAATGAAGAACTGAACTAAGATTTCTGCATGTGGATTTGATCTGGTAAAACAATGACTAGACTTGCACTGCATATATATTGGAGATCGACCGGGAATATTTATTTTGTTGATCTGATTGTGATCTATCTCACTCCGTCGTAAGCTATATACTCATCTGCTTCTGCTTAAAAAATCCACTGCTTGCTAACAAAATAAGTTTATTCAACTCTTGTAAAATACTTGTGCTTTTGCCTGAAAGAGGAAAAATCACGTTGTTAGATGTGTAGTGCCTTGTTGAGTGAAAGTAGACATTGTTTGGTTGATAATATTGTAATGTTTTAAGTTTTTGATGCCATTCCACCTTAAAACTTATTTTGCTAGTAGACATTATTCCGTTCAAATTTGCATTGTTTCTAAAGCAATCTCCGTATATGCAAGGAATAGAACAAGACAAGGTGGAGGCAGCGATGGATCGAAGATTGGCTAGAAGTTCAACGGGGAATTTGCCCTGTTTTGGTAACTTTAATGTACTAGGAATGGTTATAGCTGTTAAGCTACATATACGCCATGCTCTTTCTATTACTAGCTGTCGGTTGATTTTCTTTCTGCTGCCTGAAACATGTCTCCACCTCTACTGCTCTTTTTTATTGTATGTTGTTGTGTTTTAAAGTGTTTTTTTTTAATATAATAAAATAATATTTTTTCAAACAAATTAATCTTTTATATTAATAAGTTAAGATTTAAAAAAACTAAAAAAATATTTTAAAAATGATGAAACAGTCATTTAACCGCAGTTGTTCAATTGAAATTATACCCAAAAGAAAAGGATAGGAAGCAGTGCATGACAATTTGAGGTAGTGACCGAAGGATTTCATAACTTGATAATGAGAGTGTCGCCCTTGAAGAGATCTTTAAATATCTGAAAAATGCAAAATAAAATAAGATCAAAACATTTGTATATATATATAAAATATATGGATTAGTAACAATTTTAAACCTATGAAGTTTGCGATGCAAGTCAATGCCCACAAGGATTCAATCAAATCATAGTATAATTATATAATTAGTATTATATTTCATGGCACATCACGACCTATACTATAATTCATGTCTCGTTTTAATTTTAAATTAGTAAACTATACATTGGTTTATAAATTGGGAGCCCTTCCACAACCATTTCCAAAAGAAAAGCTCTCTCTCATGTAGATTCCCTTTATTTATTATAAAATATTAATTCTTTACAAGTCCTAGTTTTCAGCTGCAGTGAGATTTCTTCTATAAGCACTTTCATTTGCTGCATGCAATCAGGAACTCTGCAAATCAACCTTCGTAAGAGTTACTTCTGAGGATTTTCTATTACACTTACTATCCTTTTCAAGAGTACTTCGGAGGGTTTTCATGTTTCTTTCCTAGAGAGAGAGAAATAAAAAAAAAGAAAAAAAAAGAAGGAATTTGCGTTGATATATTTATTGCTTTTCTTGTTTATACATGAATCATTACAACCCTAGCAAGGTAGTGCTTTATCACTGGGTGATACAAGACCTCTCAAAAAAGCTGAGGAAAATATAATATATATTTATATATATACACACACACACCGCAAACAATTACACCCCTGCAGTATTGTTGAGATTTTCCAGCGAAAAAACAGCACCAGATCTGCCCTCATTTGATGATTGGGAGGGTGCCATAAGAATGTAAATGACCCAAACGTGAAGGCATAAAAGATAGACCAGACACCACAATTTTGCTGCTGGATTTCTCCTTAGAAACACAACACCAGCAAGGAAAATAGCGTCTAGCTGCTGAACCAATGATCCTAAGTGTTTCCTTCCAGCACGGATTTTGTCCTCAAACATAGGCCTCAACTTTGAGTCAGAAATTGCCCACTTTCCTGATTCCGAATTACTTGAATTCATCACCGACTTATTTTCCTCTAGCAACCTTGAAACAGCCTGAAAGTATAGGAAATCACAAAAATCCATTAGATTTTTTTTTTTCTGTTGCCGGTGGTACTGCCAATCACTCCAAGTTGTAAAAACATACCTCAATTCTGAAAGCTATGGTTGCCTTCTCCGAGGACAGCGCTTCAACCTGGATGAAGAATCAATGTCAAAATTTTGTCTTCACACAGAACCGAAAATGCATAGTTCAAATTGACACTTGACAGCTCAAAAGGATGAGGCTATCTTTCACTTCTTGACTCAAAACAACTCAATAAATCATGGCAGAAAGAAGTGAAGTTATTAACTCAAGACTTTTGAATAGAATTACCAATACATTGCTACAGGGTCAATGCTACTTGTGGAAGTTTCAACCAAGAACTTGTTGAAGATGAATGAATTGGCTACCGGTAGTCCTTTCAAACAGTATATCATTTACAAAAAATTCTGCCTAATCTATATAAACAACAGAATAGTTGTTCTATTTGTCAGAAGTCAGAACATGATGCCGCCATATACTTCCTACAGTATCCCCACACAATCAACTCTTTTTTCTTGAATTCAACTCGTAGTTTCAGAGAATGACTGTCTAATTAGATCATAAGATGAAATAAGAATGTCTGGAAGAGCTCTAGTCTTATTTTATTAGGCAGCTCACATTGATCGTATAGAAATTGACGAGTTCATGACTAAGAAAGAATGCCCTGAATAACAAAAGTCCCTTGGTTTTACATATGAAATTATAAAGCTCGGTGGCTGTATGAGAAAGAATCAAAGTCTAAAATTCTTATTTCAAAACATCAATATTAGAAATCCTTGGATAAAATGACTCAATTGGGAGACCAAAAGAAGAGAAAATCTGCACATCCCATTTACTACAATTGACTAAAAACTGCAGATCCCAGTTACTACAATTGACTTGAAAGTAGTTTGAAAGACAAACCTGGGCTTGTTTCTGAATCAAATGGTCAGTTAACTGACCAAGCCTTCTCTTGAGCTCAATTTCTACTTCTGTCGGATCCTCCATCTCCTTTCTTGTCATCTCAATATCTGCTTCTAGCTTCTTTGCCTGAAATAGACACGTAAAACTTATGCAGGTAAGTAACCTGGCATGGGAAGGTATCAGCTGGACAGGCCAGCATACCACAGAAAATCATCCAAAAAATTGCATGAGATATAATATATCAAAAAAGTCCACAGCCATATAAGTAAATTGTGAGCATCATTTCTGTAGCTTAGCTATCAGGAACTGATTGTATGGATAAAGATCAAAATTGTCTTGCAGCATCGAAAAATGAGGTTAGGATACAAAATTGAGACCTTAATAATTAACAATGAGGTTTTACTGCTAGACATTTGTTACCAAATATGAGAGTGAATGCAAGAGCATCAAGCTCAGGATCTTCCATGTTTAATTAAGCTTTGCACTGATGAATCTCTAATAATTTTTAAATTTCTTAATTGCATACACACAAGTTCTGGGCAAATTATTTTCAAACGAAATGCAAATCAGGAATACAGACTGAAAGTTAGCACTTCAATATGATAAGCTTCAGGAATTTAAAAAACATGGAGTGCTTTTCAAAAAAAAAAAAAAAAA
>NW_011500333.1:152411-193001 GCF_000495115.2 Populus euphratica
AAAAAACATGGGGTTTTTTTAAAAAAAAAAAAAAAAAAACAAAAGGACATCAAGAAGTTGATTAACTTATAGATGTCACAAATACAGAGCAAGTTGACAACTTGGAAATGTTACATTATATTGAAACATGAAAGCTAACCTTGTCTTCCAATCTTTGAATTTTATCAATTAGGAACAAGTACTCTGTCTCAAGAATCTCTCGTTCAAATTGAACTCCTTTTGAAGCTGCAGCCTACAAAATTAACACAAAATTGATTACAAACTGGCTGGGTTGGTGAAAAGAGTTTAATAAGAACCAGATAAAGCATATAACTCTGTACAAGGACTGTAGGATCCTCCACAACCTTTATTTGTGCACCAATATGATCACAGGAAGAATGTGACTCACCTGGTTTAGAAATGTTTCAGTCTGGTGAGTCTTGGAGATCCTCCTCCTGAGATCTACAAGGAGAAAAGGAGACTCAACAATTCATATGTGCATTAGAAAGTGATTTTATGCAAGATATACTTCATCTTAATGATCAAATTATCCTTGATATCCATGAAGATCACAATTGGTTAAATACAAATAATCAATTTATGGTATCATATTTGTGCTGGTTGAGATCAATTTGAAGTATAAAATACAGTGCCACTATCTCATCTACAACTGAAAAGCTCAAGTTTTTTAATGTTTTGTATTCTTGTTATCTAAGTAACACATGATTTATGCTGATGAAGCCAGGAGAAAAAGTTCTTAATAAGTACAGCTAAAGGGGCAACGGTTGAAAACAGAAAATAGAAAAACGAAAGAAAGAAAATTTGGAGCCTGTCAGAGTTCTGTGATAGTGGGGCGTAAACAGTTTAATAATAGGTGTTGAGTTAATATTGAGAGTGATGCTAACATTAATGAACAAGATTAAGAAGAGACAAAGTACTTTCCCTGGTCATTAATCACTCTTGCCTTCAAACTCAAACATGAATACAGAATGACCCATTAGAGGGATTGAGGGAAAGGTTCATGAGCAAAATACATAATCTGTAAGAAACTATATTCTTAGGTTTCTCTCCAAAGAAAGTACGAAGACTGTTCTACAATTTGTTAATGTTTTAAATTTGACTTTCTCTGACGCTCTTGTGCACGCTGCATCCTTTCTTTGACGTCTGTTACAATCAATTCATTATTTATTATAACCAATAACAAACTTTAATCTAATTTCTGCAAGTCCAATTACTGATTAATTTCAAACTTGAGAGCTAATACTATTTTGGTTGCACGTTCCTAACACCTCAAACCTAACATTCCATTCCTGTAAGAAGTTCAAGGAATTTATCACCCAAGTCCAGCAACTGACTTAACTTCCATCACTAGCATGTGCCTAGCACATTTCCACTTCATAAACCTTCAGAATGTTGGTTTATTGAGATCTACATCCTGACAACAACCTTTACAAACGTTTTTTTCTCTTTCCTTCAATTATCCCATAATGAATTGACTGTAAAGACTGCTGATGCATGCTTTAACATTATCTCTATTTCAAATGCTTAACCCCACTTTTTTCAAGAACTGATTGAAACATAAAAGGACCATATACAAGATACATAGCAGGTTCATTAAAATAATCAGATCATAATCCAAGCGTGCACACCTTCAAGAGCCACTTCTTTTAATTCAAATTGTTGCCGGAGTTCTGCCACCTGATTAATCTAGTCACAAAAATACAAATAAAAATAAATAGAATTATTATGTGCATACATGTTGTACTATATACATCAAGAAAATTTCAAAATATAATCAGCTAAGGCTAGCATTGCACATGGTCCTTTAACAAAATAGCACACCAAACTAGAATAAAAGGCATGTATTAGAACTCGAGGGAAAAAGGCTATAATTAAGCAAGGTAGAGTTATAAAGCAAAGTATCAAAAATAGAAGTTAATAAACTTTCTTCTACTGTTATTCTATTGGGAAAGAATGCAATTTATTCAAAACAGACAGAGAATAACTCAAACCAGATTCTGAATGAAAAGGAAGGTAGATTAATCATAACCCAACCACTTGAATTAGAAGTCCATCATACCTCTAGTTCAAGATTCTTCTGTGCAGTAGCAAGGGATCTTGCAAGATCAGCATTTGTGGTCTGCAATCACATTGCTCTTTAGAGACAACTAATTTAACAAAAAATACCCATGCTTTCTATTAAAAAAATTCAAAGGATATAGAAACAAATACCAGTCTAACTACATCTAAAGTGCATATGAAACAGGCTAATGTACCTCAAGTTTAGCCAATCTAGAAAGAACTTCCATTCTAGTATTATTATGTTTCTGCTTTTCTAAGTCAACAGCTTCCATTGTTTCCATTGTCGTTGTCTGAAGCTCCGAAGCCTGTCAGAGAAAGAAGTCATCACACAATTACTGCTGGTAAGAAAGGATAAGTTGATAAAGGTTTAAATTCTACAAATGTAAATATCACATGGTAAGAATCAAAAGCACTGACCACCAATATGGTTTGCACTGTCTTACTTGACCATGTCACTTATAGCAAATTCTTAGTTTACAGTTGTCTTAGAGACATTGGTATTTTGAAAGATAAGTGGAAAGCAAAATCTGACCCAGGGTTAAGCCAATGCAAGCATAATCAAAAAGATATCGGCACCCCTATAAGTGAAATTTCAGCTTGGTCTATGTTTTTGAAGCTTGATATGAGCTAGGTCAGGTGGGTAGACTGGATACTATGGCTCTTGGAAAAAAACAGCTAGGGAGCCAATGTGGCGGGGGGGGGGGGGGGGGGGGGGTTGAAGTTTTCTAGGACCGGAAGCTAATTATAATTGCATAGAAGCAAGGCTTAAATCCTTGTACTTCATCTCAGACATCAGAAACCCACCAAGGCATGACCTGTCGAAGGAGCCTAATCCTTGTACTTCATCTCAGACATCAGAAACCCAGGCATGTCGAAGGAGCCAGAAAACTTTTCAACATCAGCCTTCAGTGCCTCAATGTCCTTCTCTTACAACTTTAAAATTTTGGAACTTTAAGAGTTTTTGCTGTATAAGAAGTGGGACCTGGGGCAATCTTGACAGGGAGGAAGGCTAGTACTAGCAATTTCAGCCACCCTGAACAGTAATTTGAAGTTTCTCCACCCACTTAAATCATTAGGTTGGATAGATTCGCTTTCTCAACAGAATTATAAATAGAATGGATTCCAGTTGATTTGATCAGCTCAATCCATTGTCCTATTATTTTCATCGATGTTCAACAATAACACGTGTATAGCAAGCAGCACGTAGAAAATTGACTCTAATTTTTTTGTTCACTTTGCTAAAATCAAGAATATGTTACGCGTTTTTGGACGTGCATTAAATCCAAAACAAAGGATTCTTAAAGGCCCATTCTTTCCAATCAAATATATCATGATCTAAATTACACTAACAATAAAGAAAACAAATCAACTATAAGAACAAAGTGAATGCCTAGTATTACCTCTTGTACTTGTTGTTTTGCTCGTTCTTCAAGTATTTTCTCCAAGCTCTGCTTCTCCCCTTCCAATCTGGCAACCATATTCTCCCGCTCTATGATGGCCTGCACAGCTTTAGCTGCCGCTCTTTCGGCCAAAATCTTCTTCCTTCTCTCCCTCTCCTGTTCACTTTCAGAATCAGATGATGAACCCGAATCACTATCTGAATCAGAGCTCTCATCGCTAGTCGAATCATTTTTCTTCAAATCATCCGAGACAGAGCTTCTAGATGCAGCCCGAGTTCCCTGCTTCCCTTTCACAGTACTTTTCAAGCGACCATAAACATCACCAACTCCCTTCTTCACATCAGATATCCCATCTATTTTCTCCGGTGCAGAAAGCAAAGCAAAATTCTTATTTGCCACATGCAAAACCTCCCCTTCCACCGCATCCTTGTTTTCAACACGCCCGCCATTTTCTTCACTTCCCTCATCCTTCCTTTCTCCAACTACCTCACTACCCACATTCTTATTTTGCTCCGGTCCTTTCCCATCCATAACCTTACCATCACTTGGCAACTCAACACTTGAAGACCTAGCTGATGAGCCAGACTCCTCTCCATCACTTGGTTTCCCATTCAACTTTAAATCCAACCTCTTTGATGTCACCCCACTGTTATTCTTATCACTATTAGCCCTAACCTTCTGATTCCTTTTCGCCTCGACCACGGACGAATTCGAAACCAAACTCCCTTGCCTCCTACCCTCCTTTCTCAACCCACGAATGGCAGGTGCCCCATTACTCCGATTTGGCGAACTTGCATTCTGACTCGGAGGAGTGCCAAGTAGCTCAGTCCAGTCACTATCAGTAAGCGTTGCCCTAGGTTTGGGAGAAATTTTCGGGACATTCAAAACCTCCTTATCATTGACACTACCAACAACATTGTTATGAACAACATTATTCTTATTCTTATTAATAGCAAAATCAGCATTCAATTTTCCGTTGTATTCATTGTTAAATTCAAGTGTTTTCTTCTTTAATTGATCCTTTAAAGACAGAGAACCCCCGGCTTTCGCTGGGAGATCAAATTTCTGATCATCGTCAGATCGTGACTGTTCGTTCTTCTTCAAAGATTCTGCTGCTTGCTGATCGATCTGAACCGTTGATCACCAAAAAGAAAGCAGAAAAAAAACTAATTATCATCCAAAAAATTATAAAAATAAAAAACAAACTGTAATAACAGCAGCACAATGACATTGAAAATAAAACCAAAATCATAATAATGACGATGACGATGATGATGATCTGTTTGGCTTGTGAAAAAAAATAAAAAAGAGAGGAGAAAAGAGGAATTTGGCTTGCCTGTTCGAAGAAGGTTTCGGCGACTTTGAGCTTTGAAGAGATCCAATTCGCCATTCTCCCTCTCTCTCTCTCTCTCTTTGTTCTTTTTTTGGAGTTGAAATTAGTGAGTGTGAGGTTGTGGTTTCCGCACAAGACACATTTTAGCAAACCGCATATAATTTTGATTTGCAGAGAAGCGAAGAAAAATGGGGAGAAGGGATATAGGTGTTGTTGAAGAGGTGAAGCTAATGTAACGGGTAGGTGAGATATGTGAGGGTGGAAGGTGTGGTCTGTGAGGAATGGAAAGGAGACCGGGATGTGATTGTTGTGGTTTTACGCAAGTGAGAGTAGAATGTAAATTGAGTTGGCACGTGTGGGGATTATGACACAGTAACGTTTCAGACAAGAGAGAGAGATAAACAGATGGATAGTGGATACAAGAGAGTCGAGGGAATTTGCCTTTTTGGTATTGCATTTTAATCGTACTTGTTTATGTTTAAAAAACATGCTTGTTTTAGAAATACAATATATTAATATTTTCAATATCAAATAGGTTAGATATTAAAAGTTTTAAAAAAATTATTTTAATATATTTTTAAATATAAATTATTTTTAAAAGATAATATATACCATAATATCAAACACATAATAAAAAAAACTAAAATAGATTTTATTTAAGTTTGCTTGTAGATAATTCAAATGTTTGATTTCTAATGTGGTTTTTTTATTTCTTGTTCAATTCTAAGATTTATTTTATTATTTTCAATCTAAATCTTACTTGAAAAAAAAAATTAGTTATTGATGGAGATAGAATTTATGCTATACCATGGACTATCCAAATTTTTCTAGCATAAAAAAGATACCAATAAACATAAGTGTTAATAAAAGCTAAAAAATCAAAGATGGTACAAATAAATTTAATAAATTTGGTTAATTTAAATAATATAAATAAAAAAAAAGCAATGATAATATATAAACGGACAAGAAAATAACAACAATGAAAGGTCAGGAAAACCTGGTCTTAGCCTATTCAAATTAGAATGTCAAATCTACAACTTAATTATGATAAAAGGATAACCTTGTAAAAATTAGACTGAGTAAAACTATAAAGGTCGATTATTAAATAACTTGATATTGAAGGGAAAAATTAAAAAAAATTTCAATTTCATCTCTCAGTATTTAATTTTAAATTATTTTATATCAAATTCATTTATCATTCTTTTTATTGTTATTTCTTTTGTTTTGGTTTCTTTTTTATTATTTTTTTAATTTTATCTTTCAATATTTTGTTGAAATAGAATTTTACTTTGTTATTTTTTAGGATTTGCCTTGTATGAGTTTAGTCTTGGGCTTATGATCGGGATCATAAGTTTCAAAAGTCAACATATGTTGATTTTAGTATTTTTAGGTCCTTTTTAAAAATTAATTTTTTTTTCAATTTCATCCTTCAACATTTGATTTATTGAAAATTGGTTGTCATGTTTTAATTTTCATTTTATGGATGTCACACGTATGCAGCATCGCGACAATCATCCATCCTAAAAAAATTGTATATGGTCTTTTTCTGACAAAATATGGAGAGATAAAGAATTCTTGTCTTTTATCAGTAGAAAATTGAAATGGGAGTCGCCACCTAGTATTCTGGTCACTATGAACCTAATTGGTCGTAGAGATCGGGTATGAAGATTAGTTGCTGAACCTAATTGATCGTAGAGATCGGGTATGAAGATTAGTTGCATAAAAAGAAGGTATTAACACCCTAAATACGCCTAACTTAAAGTAAGTTGCATTGTTTTATTGCCTGATAAAATCTGAAGTCATATTTTGTTTTCTAATTTGTCGGTCTCTTTAAGGTTAAAGAAAAGTCCACCTCTGTAAAGAGATCCTTATCTTATTGGGTAAAAAAACCTAATTGTTCTATGCTGGCAATGAAAAAACATACCTTTTTAATATCAGGAATACTTTTTTCATATAAATTCATAATTCCTGAAATTTTGACCAATGTTGTTTTTATAATTTTGGCTAATATTCTCTTGACTTCAATAAACTGATTTTTAAAGTTAAAATGCATGCTATAACATTATTTTTTTGGTGTATGAGAAACACAACATGATTTTTTTAGCTTTTTTTAAATTTTTTTGTATTTTGAAAGTTTTGACCAAAACTAAGTATTTTAATATTGAATTTTTAATAAGTATTTTAATATTGAATTTGTATTTTTACTAAGTATTTTAATATTGAATTTTTATTTTTACGACATAAAATGCAGACCAATATTAAGGAAAAAAGACATAAATCAAAAGGTGGAAAATCACAAATATTAAAAGAAACATAAATTTTATTTTATTATTTTTTTTGAAATGGGTCAGACCCGACCCAGAACCAAATGGACTAGTTACTGTGTCTAAGCACAATAACTAACCCTCTATCATTTGCTGCAAAAAGTGATTATTCACATCTTGCATGTAAATGCAGACGGCGACTGAGCAAAGGAGAAAGAGACAGGGCAGCTAAAGGTTACCCTGGGAGTGGTGCAACCTGAGCTTGGCCGTTAGTGGCTGCGGCGGTGTTGTTATCGAGTTGTAAGGACTGCGGTGGGCGGCCATGCTTCTCCTTCTTCTTCCTCTCCCTCCTCTATTTTTTTTCTTTCTTTTGTTTTCATTCTCCCCTCTCTTCTCTTGTCTTTTGTTTTGCTTCCTTTCTCTCATTAACTTCCCTCCTTCTCTTTTCCTGTTTGTGCTCCTCTGCAATTTTGATTTAAAAATCAATGCAATTGTGTCTCTGCCAAAAATCAAACAGAAGCCCTGAAGTTAGTCGTATTTTTCACTTTGGTCCTTGATTTTGAATTTATGCAATTTGGCCCTCAATTGAGCAATAATCTTCTAATTTTTCTAATTTGGCTCTTGATTTGGTGTAATTATAACGCCTCTATTTATGCAAGTTTTTTCATTTTTATGCATAAACTTCAATATTTATGCAATCAAGCCCTTGATTTGACCAAATTAACTCTTAAAATTTATAATTTGACCCCAGAACTTTAATTTCTTCCAATTAAAGCCCAAATTGACTCCAAAATAAATTTTTCTTGCAATCAAACTTTCCATAAATTCAATTAAACCTTTAATAAAATTTAATTGAGTCCATAAACTTTTGATTTTGAACTTTTTTTTCTTAAATTGAATTTTCTTTATGAACAAGGATCTTATCAGTCAATAAAATACCATCAAATTTTACTCTTTGTATTTTGAACCCCCTCAACCAATTTTTAACCATTTTTTGAGCGTTTTGACATTCTTTTCTCATTATTCTTATTTTTTAACTTTTTTTTAATACATATTTTTTATTTTTTATGTTTTTTTCTTGTGCGGGGGCTCAAAAATAAGTTATGACAGTTGCTCCCTCTTTACAATGCTTACGGAGCAAAGATTTTGCATAGTAAGTGTTGAAAAGATAAAAAAAACTATATTTATGACACTGATCTTCTTAAAACTTGGTTGACCAGAAACCTTATTCGGCGATTCCTTTGTATCAAAATTAAAATATAATTATGGTTGGGTTAAACTTAGATTTATTTCGCCAATCTCTTTTAACTAGAATCAAAATCCGGTGTATGGTTGGGCTAAACTAAGATTCCTTTTGTCAATCCCCTTTAACTATAACCAAAATCCTGTGTGGTTGGGCTAAATTGAGATTCCTTTCGCCAATCCCTTTAACCAGAATCAAAATTCTTTGTGTGGTTAGGTTAAACTAAGATTCCTTTCACCAATCTCTTTTAACCAAAACCAAAATTCTGTGTGTCCAAACCATTTATTTTTTGAAGAAAGATGGTCTATATTCATGGGCGGCCTGTCCATACCATTTATTTTTTGAAGAAAGACGGTCTATATTCATGGGCGGCCTGCCCACGCACTCACACGTAGCCTAGTCTATTTTCATGGGCGACTTACCTATACATACGTAAAATGATCTATTTTCAGAGGCGACCAGCCCACACACTCACACTTATCCTGGTTTATTTTCATTGGCAACCTTTCCAAACCTACTCAAAGTGGTTTATTTTCAAGGGCGACTTACCCAAGTAAAAAAAGAAGGAGTGGTCTTATTGTAATGAGTGACTTACCCAAGTGGAGGAATAATCTCATTGTAATGGGTGACCTACCTAGATAAAAATATAGAGAATGGTCGAATTATAATGGGTGACTTACCCAAGTGAAGGAATAGTCTCATTGTAATGGGTGACCTACCCAAGTGAAGGAATAGTCTCATTGTAATGGGTAACCTACCTAGAAAAAAACATGGAGAATGATTGAATTATAATGGGTGACCTACCCAAGTGGAAAAAGAAAAAGTGGTCGTGTTGTAATGGGTGACCTACCCAAGTGAAGGAATAGTCTCATTATAATAGGTGACCTACCTAGATAAAAATATGAAGAATGGTCGAATTGTAATGGGGGACCTACCCAAATGGAAAAAAAAAAAAAGTGGTCGTGTTGTAATGGGTGACCTACCCAAGTGGAGGAATGGTCTCATTATAATGGGTAACCTACCCAGATAAAAAAAACATGAAGACATGGTTGAAGTGTAATGGGTGACTTACCTAGGTGGAAAAAAAAAAAACAGTGATCATGTTGTAATAGATGACTTATCCAAACAAAAACATGGAGAATAATCGAATTGTAATGAGTGAGCTACTCAAGTGGAAAAAGAAAGAGTGGTCGTGTTATAATGGGTGACCTATCCAAATGGAGGAATGGTCTTATTGTAATGGGTGACTTACCTAGATAAAAACATGGAGAATGGTTAAATTGTAATGGGTGATCTACCCAAAATGAAAAAAAAAAAGTAGTCGTGTTATAATGAGTGACCTACCTAATTAGAGGTCTCATTGTAATGAATGACCTACCTAGATAAAAAAAAAAACATGGAAAATTGATCAAATTTTAATGGGTGACCTACCCAGAAAAGATGAGTGAGGGCTCTAAGGCTCATTTAAAAGGAGGTGGGGTTAGAAAACACATTATCTAAGTGGTGATGGATTACTAATTTGCTGAAAAGTTGAAAACCATGCATTAATGATTGATATGTATATATATTTACCTTAGAAATATAGGCCCCCATTTCTTTATAGTGTCTTTCTTTTTCTCAAAAGTTGGAGTGTTAGTAGTAAACTTCAAAGGCCTTTTCACCCTTGCTTACTCGAGTCACATATTGTGATCTTGACTTCTAAGAAGGGCTTAATGTTATCATATTTCTTTATCCTCCAACTTTTATCTCAACGGATGCTAATTTTTTGACATTTTCTTTAGAAAATGAATCATGGAGTTAGCCTTACCAGGTGTTTGCCCCCCAAGTGTTCAAATTGGGTTTATTTTAAGGTAAGGATATGTGAAAATAGGTTTGGGTTTTTAGTACACGGAAATGTTTTTATTTACAATCTTTGAAACTTTCAACTTATTCCAACCATAAAAATTATTTTAACATTGGTTCAAAATAAACTTGTTCTAAAAAAATTCAAGTGATTCCTATCGACAAGTTTTTGATGAAAGCATTTTGAAGCTTTTAGGTTAAAGATGAGGTGACATTTGGTTGGTCATAAAAAGTTGAAATTTCAATTTGAGGGTTATTGAGAACCAAATCGGTTCAAAGCAATTATTTGATTTGCATGAATAATGATTTGACCTGCACGAGAAAGCACTATCTATCGATCCAAATTGCTTGCTTTTGATTAGAAAGGACTTGAGTAGGCACGTAATGTAGGCTTTAGCTATTGGTTATGAAGAAAAAGGGTATTTTGCAGGCTCAAAATGTGTTTAAGAGATTGTAAGACTAAGGATCACTTGTGCTTATTTCTTAACCTTTTTTGTTTTTGAAATTTCTTTCCATAATGGATTTCATGCCTCTTAAGTGTCAGGTTTAGGGTTCTTTCTCTTTGTTTTCTTTATTTTTTTTGATTGAGCATAATCACCTCAATTATTTTTATGAGAAGCTCAAATCTTTTTGGATCTTTCATATTTTTTAATTAAATTATATGATCAATTCCAACACCCATCTTCACTGCTTTGTTTGGATGACAATGAAAGACTTAAATTTACATGATTTATTTTAACACCCATCTTCACTGCTTTGTTCGAATGATAATCAAATACTAAAATTTCCTATTGATGGTCTTTCCTTATTTTCTTTTCTATCAATATCTTTAAAGCTCTTCTATTTGTCCCCTAGTGTAAGGTGTGATCCTAGTCAAGGTTATTTCAAAAAAAATATTGGGCCTAAAAGGGGACTACAAAGGATAAATTTCAGCCTCGTGAAAATATTTATCAAAGATGATCTTTCCTTATCTCAACCTCAATGCATTGAGAATCGGTAGGTCTTGCTTTCATACGTGTATGTAAAGTAATTTATTCAATCAAATAAAACTCAACTTTTGAGTCATCTCATGGGGTTTTATTTTATTTTATATTTATTTTTTATCTTTTTTATTTCAAGTTTTCTAGGTAGGTGTTTTACCTGTCTAAGAAATCGCTTGAATTTCCAGAATGTATTTGTTTTAGACAAATACCAACATGATTTTTATTATTATACTAAATTTAGAGGTCCAAAAAAAATATCCTTAAAACATATGAGATTATGTATGGTTTTGGAAGAAAAAAACACAGAAGGATTCTTCATGTTGTAGTTTTATGAGCAAAAGTTGTGCTCAAAATGTTATTTACATGTGATAACAACAAAAAAGAGTGATATAAACACAGGAAAACATATGATCTTATTTAACAAGGACTTATTTGACATAAATAGTCTTGTTCAAAAGCATAAAACAAAAGACAATAATAGGGCAGGTCTGCCGCTATATGCTTCAAGCAGGATTAGGCAGCGGTTTGTATTCACATTGGGGGCGTCTTCATATTTTCTCCACCCAGCCTTGATTAATTGCAGAAGCTTTCTTTTAAAGGTGTTGTAGGAATGAATGTTATACCCAACAATACCAGCATGGTATTCACAATTGAGTTCTAGCTTGTACCAATTAGGATAAGGTGGTTGTACAAGTGTTAGAGGTTCTGGCACTATATGCCCAATACTCAATAGCTTTTGATACATCTCATTTAGGGGTAGCAGTAATAAAGGTAGTTATTATTGAACCTTTTGGTAATTTTCATTTTGGGTTTTAGCTGGGAAG
This sequence comes from Populus euphratica, assembly GCF_000495115.2. NCBI lineage: Eukaryota > Viridiplantae > Streptophyta > Magnoliopsida > Malpighiales > Salicaceae > Populus > Populus euphratica. The sequence continues at coordinate 164,362 of NW_011500333.1, forward strand.
TTTTGGGGCTCAGGTTTTTTTTATGTTGGCGATTTAGGATGGAGCATGGTAGTTTTAGGATGAGTTTTTCCTCCCCCTGTAACCATCTTCAACGTGGTGGACCTCTTTTCTTTTGAAGTCTTTTTTCTTTATGTGTGTAGCAATTTTACCATTCTTGACGCTTTACTCTATGCATTCACACACTACCATAACGTCAGTGAATTGTTGGGCCAAACTACCCATTACATGTTCATAATATGTTTTTTTGAAGGTGTTGGCAAATAAAAAGATCATTTCTTTGTCCAGAAGTAGAGGATGGACTTGAGCCACTAATTCTCGTTATCTTTGAGCATATTCTCTTATGCTTTCTTTGTCCTTTTTCTTTATATTGGACAAGCTGATTCTATCAGGAGCGATGTCTAGGTTGTACTTGTACTGCTTGACAAAAGCATCCACCAGATGTTTCCATCTCTAAATTTTTATGTTGTCTAATCTCATGTACCAACTCAAAGTTGCTCCACTTAAGTTGTCTTGAAAAAAATACATCAGTAGGTTTTCATCATGTACTACTTTGCCATATTATTATAGTAGGACCTGAGATAAGTTATAAGGCATTGTGTTCCACTATATTTAATGAACTCAGGAACACGAAACTTCTTTGGGACAATCACATTTGGGACAAAACACATCTCTGTTGCCCATACCGGGTCATATAAGTCTATCCCTTCAATGGCTTTAAGTCTGGCTTCCAATGCCTCTATCTTAGCTTAATCAATGTTATCAGATGACTTAGCCTTGTAGGACTCGTTAGTGATGCCTTCATGATTATTTGGGCTGGTACAGGTGTTGTTAACTATATAAATGTTGGATTTTGTTGAGGCTCTTTATCATGTTCGCTCATCCTTTCTTCAAGTTGAACTATAGTAGAAGCCTAATTAAAGATGACCGGTCGGGCAAAAAAACCTTTACTAGAGGTATTTCTTAGTGTTTCCTCGAGTAAGCTAGTGAGATGAGCTACACTTATTGTTAGAGACTCCAACTCTTTTTGAAAATAGGCATCACGTTGAGCACGCTCTTCATCTTTCTATATTTTTTACTCGAGGTTGGGTGTTGTAGACTTTTTGAGGACCTATATTTCAACCTGATATATGCATGTTATTTACTGAAATAAGTTATGCACTTTCATTTATATGATAAACTCACTTTTCAAGGGGTGACATATGATTATACTTCTTGCATGATGAAATAAGAGTCTTGATTCTTGCCCAAACTCTGCAATGAAAATTTTCTGCATGACGGTCATTGTGTCACCCACAATTCTTGAGTTCAAGATGTTTTAAGAAGGGTTGTCCTTATAAACTAAAGATGACGTATACAACTTAAAAACATGCTCTATTCCTTAAGTGAACATAGGTAGGCTTTCTACTTAGTCTCAAAAGGTCTTATATCTGTCTAGTGACGATCTTTGTAAAGACAGTGTGGGGGTATTGCAAGAAATAGTTAAGGCATATATGCCTACCATTACCAAGTACAGACTAAGATATGAGTTGGGTGTTTTACGCATCTGAACCATGACCAATGGTCATAGAGCAGATTGCTAGTTACCTACCTAACTTAGAAGTTTATGTGTGCTTTCCAAAAATTAAAGTGTGTGATGCATAAGGCAATTATATACAATGTATAAACAAATATGTACAAAAATTAAAATGCATAAGCAATAAATAAAGAAAATACATATTACAAATAAACATGCAAACCATAGCAACAACAAAAATTAGACAAAACAAAGTGTAGTTCACAAAGTCCCTAGTGGAGTTGCCATTTTGTCACACATATGTGGCGTCACGACAATCGTCCACCCAAAAAAAATTATATATGGTCTATCTCTGGCCAAATATAAAGAGATAAGAAATTCTTGTCTCTTATTAGTAGAAGATTGGAATGGGAGTCGTCATCTAGTATTCTGGTCACTATGAAACCTAACTAGTCTCAGAGATCAGGTATGAAGATTGGTTTCGTAAAGAGAAGGTATTAGCGCCCTAAATACGCCCTACCTAAGGTAAGCTATATGGTTTTATTGATTGATAGAATCTAAAATCGTATTGTGTTTTCTAATTTGTCTTTTTATATAAGGTTAAAGAAAAGTCCTCATTTGTAAGGAGATTCTTATCTTATAGGGTAAAAAAAACCTAACTATTCTATGCTGACAACGAAAAAAAAATACCTTTTTAATATCAAGAATATATTTTACATATAAATTTGTAATCCCTGATACTAAAACAAAATAAAATTTTTGTTATTTATGCAATTTTGGTCAATGTTCTCTTGACTTTAATAAACTGGTTATTAAGTCCAAAATGCATGCTAAAACATTGTTTTTTTGGTGTATAAAAAACACTATGATTTTTTTAACTTTAAGACACTTGGCCGTATGCACAAAAATATTTTTTTAAAATTTTTTTTGTGTCACTTGGCCGTATGCACAAAAATATTTTTAAAAATTTTTTTTTGTATTTTGAAAGTTTTGATGAAAACCAGGTATTTTAATACTAGATTTGTATTTTTACAACATGAAATACAAACCGATATTAAGCAAAAAAGACATAAATTAAAAAGTTAAAAATCATAAATATTAAAAGAAACATAAATTTTATTTTATTTTTATTTTAAAATTGGTCAGATCCGGCCCAGAACCAAATAGGTTGGTTACTATGTTTAAGCACAATAACCAACTGTTTGCATGCAAATACAGATAGCAACTGAGCAAAGGAAAAAGAGATGGGGGCAGCTAGAGGTTACCTAGGGATGGTGTAGCCTGAGCATGGCCATAAGTTATGGCGACCATACTGTTGTCGCGGTGCAGGGATTGTGGTGGTTGGCAGTGCTTCTCCTTCTTTTTCCTCTCTCTCCTTTATTTTTTTCCTTTTTTTTTCATTGTTGCCTCCTTTATGTCTTCATTCTCCCCTTTCTTGTCTTGTCTTCTGTTCTGCTTCCTCTCTCTCGTTGTATTTTTTTTTCCTACTTGTGCTCCCCTGTTTTTATAGGCAAAAAACAGGGGAGAAAGTAGATGGGGTGGCCACTGTGTTGCCACCCCTCCACCGCTCCTCCAATACATGGAAAGTTGTGGGCAAGTAAGTGTCATTGGTCGATGTTTTTTTTATGTTTTTTAGAGGAAGAAAGTCAGTGAAAATAAGAGGAAGAAAAATCTTCTTCTTCCCTTGCTTCGCTCGTCCAAGGGAAGAAAAAAACCCACAGTGCCATCAAAACAACATAGTTTCGGGCTTTTTTTTTTTTTAATGAACAGTGTATGAAACGACACTGTTTTTATCAAAATACACCGTTTCATTTAAAAGAAAAAAGGCAGCATAACATGTCAAAGTCCAAATCAGTCCTTGATTTGTAATTTGATCAATCAAGTTCTAAATTGCAATTTTAATTTAAAAATCAATACAATTACACCCCTGCCAAAAATCAAACAACAATCCTGAAGTTGGCTGTATTTTCACTTTGGTCTTTGGTCTTGAATAACAATTTGGCCCTCAATTAAGTAATAAACTTCTAATTTCTTCAATTTGGCCCTTAATTTGGTTTAATTATAGCCCCTCTATTTATGCATGTTTTTTTTTATTTTGGTCCTTGGTTTCGTATTTCTTCAATTAAGTCTCTAATTGACCATCAAACTTTAATATTTATACAATTAAGCCCCTAATTTGACCAAATTAAATCTTAAAAATTATAATTTGACCCCAGAACTTTAATTTCGTCTAATTAAAGCCCAAATTGATTCCAAAATTAATTTTTCTTGGAATCAAACTCTCCATAAATTTAATTAAACCTTTAATAAAATTTAATTGAGTCCATAAACTTTTAATTTTGGACTTTTCTTCCTCAAATTGAATTTTCTTTATCAACGGGGCTCTTATTAGTCAATAAAATATTATCAAACTCTTTGTATTTTGAACCTCCTTATCTAATTTTTAACCATTTTTAAGCGTTTTGACAACATTTTCTCATTGTTCTTATTTTTTTATTTTTCTTCGAACATATATTTTTTTTGTTTTTTTTGTATTTTCTTCTTCTTTTTTTTGTGTGGTGGCCTAAAAATAGATTATGACAATGAAATTATTTTAATTTTGTGTCCATGGTCATAGGATAAATAGGTTAGTCTAAGTTAATTTAGATTTTTTTTTCATTTTATTTTTTTTTGTATTGAAATTTTGATATTTCAATCCCTCAAATTTACAAGGAGAAAGAGTTATTTTTCAATGATGTAGAAGAGAAAAAATTGTTCATTAACCAAGTTTTAGAGACAAAAGAAACCAAATTTAGTTTAAATGTGTTCAAGAGTAGTGTTATGTATGTATGTTTTTTTATCTTTCCTGTCACCAAAAAGAAAAGTATACCCAGGTTAAGAAAGAATTTTTTTTAATTGGTTTAATTTTATGTTTTTTTTATTAATTTAGGGGTTTTGAGGTTATGAATTGGTTTATTTGGATTTTTAAGGTGTAATAATGTGATAGATGGGAAAATATTATTTTGGTTCCAAAATACCCTGGTCTAACTTTTTGATAATTTTTTTAATGACAAGAATCTAAGCCAACAAATGATGCGATATTTATTTTTAAAAAAATAAAAGGATTAATAATATATTATTTATGTAAAGAACATCAAGCCCACAGGCCTCATGTTTTTTAGCCAGGTGCTTAACTTTTATGGTCTTTTTTTTTCTTTCTAATTATTTTTTAGGTTTTGATTGAAATGTAATTTAAATTTGAATGCATTTATTCTTCTTCATTCCAGTCAAGTTTCTAGAGCACATTGCTCTAGACTTCTCATAGTTTACCTTAAGCCCAGATGCCCTACAAGAAACAGAGAGGAGGTTTGAGACAAGTCTTATCTGGGAATTATGAGCCTCTGTGAGAAGCAACACAACTGATATGTGCACCGGTTGTCATAGATTCTCAGACACTGTCGGTGATGAAGCAAGACAACTTCTCCATACAAAGAATCAAAAGGTAAGGTGACATTGGATCCCCTTGTTTTTAGTCCACGAGTAGAAGCAAAACAAGGGGATCCTATGTAATTTTTTTTTATTGAAAAATATGTTTTAAAAGTACTAAGATGCTTAGTTTTTTTTTTTTACTGGAGGGGCAATCATGTAATGTTCTAGCGCATAAGAATAAAAAAACTCATTGGTCCCTGCATGATATGACAAAAACAATTACATCATGGTAATATCTAGTTCAAATATTTCTTGTGTAAGAATAATTTCTTAATTATACTATTATAAAAAATAACTTTTTTAAAACATAATTTGATATGATGAAATTAAGGGTGAGTAAAAAAAACTGAAAAAAATAATTAAAAAACCGAATCGTGAAAAAATCGATTAAAATTTGAAAAATCGATCGGTTTGATTTAAGTTTGAAATCAAAAAACTAGAAAAAACCGAGTCAAATCAGAAAAAACCTAACCAAACAGAAAAAACTAAGCTAAATAGATTTGAATCAGATTTTATTCTAAAATATCAAATCAAAACTAATTGATTTGAATCAATTTTTATTTTTTTTAACTTAATTTAATAATTTTTTTGATAAATAATAAACCAAATTAAAAATAATTAACCCTGAATGAAATCATTAAATCTTGGTAAGACATGATTTTTGACTTTGCCATAAATATTTCTTGGGGCTATTTAATTTGAAGGTATGATGACTTTTTTTTTAAATGAGATTTATACTTTAAAAGAGTTATATATTTTAAAAAAATCCATCACATCTTAAAGTCAAACACACACAACCGACTACCACGCCCAAAAGGCGTCCAAATTTGCAAGATGGGCTCTCTCCCAAACTTAGAAATGTAGTTATTTTAATTGAAGATTTTGATAAATTGGAGAGATTGTAAATAAAATAAGAATGTTTGTTCATAAAAAAATATTAGCATCATCCATCTATTTCATCAATCTATCATAGACTTGTGGCAGCATGATAGATTGTAGGAAATACAAAAAAAAAAAAAAAAGAAATATTAGCTTTTTTCGGGTATATCATAATAATCTTTTTAACATATTATGAAATTATGTAAAGGCTATTAATTAAGAGTTGGAATATTCACAAATATACAACACAAGGGGATCCTATGTAATTTTTTTTTAATTGAAAAATATGTTTTAAAAATACTAAGATGCTTAGTTATTTTTTTTAACTGGAGGGGCAATCGTGTAATGTTCTACCGCATAAGAATAAAAAAACTCATTGGTCCCTGCATGATATGAAAAAAACAATTACATCATGGTAATATCTAGTTCAAATATTTCTTGTGTAACAATAATTTTATAATTATACTATTATAAAAAAATAATTTTCATAAAAAATAATTTGATGTGATGAAATCAGGGGTGAATAAAAAACCTAAAACCGAACCGTAAAAAAATCGAATCAGGTTTGGTTTTATAAGTTTGAAATCAAAAAACTAGAAAAAACAGAATTAAACCGGAAAAAACCTAACCAAACAAAAAAAACTAAGTCAAATAGGTTTGAACTGAATTTTGTCTTAAAATATCAAATTACAAACGAATTGTTTGAATTAATTTTTATTTTTTTAATTTAATTTAATAATTTTTTTAATAAAAAATAAATCAAATTAAAAATAATTAACCCTGAATGAAATCACTAATTCTTGGTAAGACATGAATTTTGACTTTGCCATAAATATTTCTTCTTGGGGGTATTTGATTCGAAAGTATGATGACTTTTTTTTTAAATAAGATTTATATTTTAAAAGAGTTATATATTTTAAAAAAATCCATCACATCTTCGAGTCAAACACACAAAACCGACTACCACGCTGAAAAGGCGTCCAAATTTGCAAGATGGGCTCTCTCCCAAACTTAGAAATGTAGTTATTTTAATTGAAGATTTTGATAAATTGGAGAGATTGTAAATAAAATAAGAATGTTTGTTCATAAAAAAATATTAGCATCATCCATCTATTTCATCAATCTATCATAGACTTGTGGCAGCGTGATAGATTGTAGGAAATACAAAAAAGAAGAAGAAGAAGAAGAAGAAATATTAGCGTTTTTCGGGTATATCATAATAATCTATTTAACATATTATGAAATTATATATATAAAGGCTATTAATTAAGAGTTGGAACATTAAAAAATATACAGCAATCTGTCAAAGAAGTGGTAAGAGAAGTCGAAATTTTGTGCTTATACATCAAACATCATCATCATCATCATATTCAATGTTTTGCTTATCATTAATTGCCCCTTAGTGACCGAATTAACTATCAAACAAATGAAAGAACAAAAGAAAAGAAAATGTTAAAAAATAAACAACTTGAGAGGCATTTTCCAAAACTTTAATTTCTCTAGTTATTATCTATCCATAAATATTAATATGAACAGCAATAACTAGCTTGTTTAGTTGCAGATACTTCATCAATATTAATCACTTCTTTTCCTGCTGGAAGAGCCTTTGTGGTAGAAATTGTTGTTTCATTCTTCTTAGCCTCCAAGCTTTTTTGGCTTGCGATTTCATGGATTCTGGTGATCATTTGCATGAAAGCTTCCTCCACGTTCAAATTCTCCAACGCTGATGTTTCCATGAAATACAAAGCTTCGGTCTCTGCGAGGTTCTTACCATCGTCTTCATCAACTTCTCTAAGATGACTAATATCAGATTTATTTCCGACAAGAACAACAACCATATCTGAGCTACCAAAGTCTCTTAGCTCATGCAACCATTTTTTCACATTGTCAAACGTTGCTCTCCTTGTAATGTCATAAACTAGCAACGCACCTAGAGCCCCACGGTAGTAAGAACTGGTGATAGCTCTAAACCTGTAGCAAGTGAAATTATTTCCACCTTAAAAAAAAAAAAAACTTTGCAATTTTTTGTTTTAAATAAGGTGATGTTCTTGAATCAGTTCGTACCTCAACCTAAATAATGGATGGTTGGATCTTACTTACACCATTTAAGACAGACAGCCCAGATCATGTGCATCTCTAATTGCTAAAGCCCATATAATATCATATACATTATTCTCCACAGACAAGATTGAGTTGCAATAACAGAGAGAGGAAGACGATGAAAATGAAGAAAAATTAATGCTTGGAGTCATCTACAGGGTTAGAATAGAATATTTTTGGACACCTGTTTCATTGATAGCACCGAAGGAAGTTTTGCAGGGGTAAATATCTGCACCGAATCATTGCGGTTTGGATAAGAGATTGCGTTGCCATTACAATAAAATTAAAATTAAAAGCAGTAATAGTAGTTTTTTTAAGTATTTTCTATTTAAAAATTTATTAAAATAATAATTTTTTATTTATAAAAATGTATTTTTAATATAATATATCAAAAGAATTCAAAAATATAAAAAAATAAAATTTTTAAAAATTACCATTCAACTGCAAATACAAGTAACCCTAAAGAGTACCTTTCAATAAACATCACCATCAAATATTATAAGAAAATCAAATAATAAGAGTATTTTTATGAAAGGGAATGTCATTTTCTTTCACCATGTTGCATTTTTATATTTATTTTAGATTTATATTCATCATTTTAGGTATATATAAAGTTATATAATAATAGTCATTTGCTGTGATTAGAGTTCTGAAACTAGTTAAGACTTGAATCTTAGATTGTCAAGTTAATCTCAAAACAATATTTAATTTTTTTCCTAAATAAAATTAAATTTTAAACAAAAAATAAATTTTATTTTGGAGTTAATCCCTTTGAGTTTTATCAAAATTTGAGAAGGTCAACTAGATAAATTATGTTTAATAGACTAGGTCAATTAGATAAGATAAGTTTGATTGGATTAACCTTCAAATCAATTCAAAATTAAATTTAATTCAAGTTTGATTCTTAATCAATAAATTATCGGATTGACCAATCATCAGACCAAGGTTAACATAATATATTTAGTTCAGTGGGCAAGATTAATCAAATTAAAAAAAAAATTATAAGTTATACATCAATTGTCATAGGATCCAAATCACATTAGTTCTACACGTCCTCAATTGTTGTTGTTGAAATGACTAAGGGACAGCACAAAGGGGTTGAAAAAGCACTGGAAATTACGAGGTAGAACTTTGTAGCAGCAAGTAATTCGATAAACGTTCTTTTCATGAATCTCTAGTGGATTTACTTTTTCGTTGCACTATTAATTATAAAAATCTAAGATGAACAGGATACCTATAACTCTGAAGTCATTATGCGGGTCCCAAGTAAGTAGAAAACATCTTCGTCTTCGCTAGCATTTTAATGGAGATTAAAGCAGATCACATATGATCATAAACAGTGTTCAAATTCTGGTTGATTCATATGATTGGGAATTTAAAGGCTAGCTATATATCCTGCTGGATAATTAGCTACAAATTAATTCTGCTGGCATGATCAATCTCTTCATCAAGCATCAAAACTCAAAGGGTTAGGCTGGTGGGCTGGTTTCTAGATGAACATGTAATTTCACACAGACACGCAACCTTGGCAAATCTCAGATATGAAAACATCTATCCTAATCCGAAAAAATGATGATTCACCATGCCAAAAGTGTACTGTTACCGGACAAAATCATAGAAAAAAGAAAAGAAAAGAAGAAGATGGGCATACCTTTCTTGGCCAGCGGTGTCCCATATTTGAGCCTTGATGAGCTTATCACCAACTCTTATATTCCGGTAAGCAAATTCAACCCCTATAGTTGGCTTTGAATCTAACCGGAATTCGTCTCTGGAAAACCTTGATAAAAGATTTGATTTCCCAACTGCAGAGTCTCCAATAAGAACTGCTTTAAAAAGATAATCACACTCTTCATCATATGAATCAGCCATATATATATATTTATTTATATGATCAACTCCCTGGCTAGCCAGCAAGCTCTTCTTCAAAAAAGAATGAACAAGAAAACCTAAAGAATATGTCAGAAGATGCAGAAGGTTGAGAGTTTTCAAGAAACAAGAAACAAGATTGCTGAGGCATGGTGGAAAGTCATGTGGAGAAGTATATCTATATATAACTCCAAAATCAAAAAAGTCATGTTCAGATTTATAATTGCAAATAAAGTGACAGGTACATGTAGTAAATTAGTAATCTTCTCGGCATAGGTTTGGAGGGTATTGAGTGTTTACATGTGAAGAAATGGATAGAGACATGATGGCTGTTTCTATAATGCTGTCAATATAAAGAGGAATAATCAATAATCCATCCTTAATTCTTAATCCTTCCAATATCATTACAACTCCTGCAAAAAAGCGAACGAAGGACCAGTAATGTCCTTCCACGTAGCTCTCCCAACGACTTTTCAAAATTCCTGTTGCCATCCAATGCTCAAGTGGCAATCGATAAACTGGGATGTCTTCACTGAGTGCTGACAGTGTCGTTACTCTATCAAGGATCCCTTGTTTGAATTCAAAGATTGTAATCAGTTGCTTGAAAATATTGGATTAAGCTATAATGGCTAATCATTCCAGTCTTTTATTTTAGGGTTTTTAAGCATTTGGATTTGACCAGAGGTTGGTGGTGAGTTTCATTTCTACAACTAATATATAACCAGATATGGTATGAAATAAATTATTTTTCTGTTTTCTTCTTCCTTACAGCAGGACTGAGTTAAGTAAAAGCTGTGCGAGGATGGGAACTTGTGTAGCAAGCAAGAACAGGCAAGTTTATATGCAGTTCTGAGAATGACCCGTGAAATGAAGGCAAACAAACAAACAAAGCTACTATGATTCCATTTTTTGTTTATGAAACAATTAAAAATAAATTATTAAAAGAAAGGTGAAGGATCTTCGGAATAAGTCAAGAAACCTTTCGGCTTTCACGAGATTAATGAAAAGCCAGAGAAGACAAGCTGATCACTATAGCTTTTCGTGATCATGAAAATTGCATATGCTCTTTTTTTTTTTTTCTTTTATTGATAAAGGCTAACTAGACATCTTGATTGCAAGATATCATGTAAGAAAAAAAGCAGAATAACTATTAATCGAAAAGAAAGATGAGAAAATAAGGCCATAGATGTCTCTACTTATATTTTATCATATATTTTCTTCTACAAATCATTACAAGTTAAAACCAATTGAGGCTCATTAGCCACGCGTACGCCAGATAAAACTTCTGAAACCAAAAAAGAAAGAATTTATAAGCGTTTACAAAGCCTTTTTCTCACAAAAATAAATAAATTATAATCACAAATAAAAATTTGATATATGCAATTAATTAAATAATCCGAGAGTCATCTATTACAACTCTTAGATCATTAAGCCGCACTACAAGGTTAATTAGATTATTAAAACAATTTTGAATGCAAAAAACAATATTTAAGGATTGTTAATATGTTTTCAAAGAGAAAAAAAAATTATCATGAATTCAAAATCAATCTGACCTTTACTGAATAGTATTTTTTATATATAAAAATATTAAAATAATAATACAGTTAATTATCTAAATTTATAATTCAAGTCCTAAAAATATCATAAACCCATAAATAAAGTAAACCAAAATAAAATATAATGTTCAATTTTCAATCAAATTAATGTCGAATAATAAAATTAAAAATTAAAATATTGAATTAAAATAAAAACTAAAAAATAATTTGAATTAACCCTCAACAAACTACTACATCCGTAATCTAAATCATTCACCCCACTGGAATTAACAACCTTTTATTTTCAAAATAGTTTTTCATTATCTATACCCCAACCAGGTGGGTGAGTTTTTTTTTTTCATACAAAACAAAAAAAAACAAGGGTTGTTTATGGGACTAAAATAAAAATAAAAATAGGCCTAACTTCTTTCAAAGCTTGATAAAAAGATAAAAAAAAAAAGGCTTTTTTTAAGTTAGATTTTTTTTAAAAAAAAAGCATTGAGATACCAAATAAAGGATGACATAATATTTTTTGAAGTCTAAAGGTTGAAAATACCATTTCTATAAAACTCTTGCTAATGCTTGGTTGACTCGGGGCCTATATCAGGTCAAGTTTTTTTTAAATAGAGGGATGAAATGACCCTGCGTGGTCTACTCAAAATATATGAGGATAAATGACTTGGTGTGACCCACTTAAAAAGTATGAGGATGAAATTAAAAAAAAATAAAGATGAAATTAATAGAAAAAATACATTTTAATCCAACTTCTTACTTATCCTAGTTTAAAAATTAAACTATGTAGGAATTGTATAACATAATTTAATTGACTTGGTAGGTTTAAAGGCAATTTAAAAGATTATAAAAAAAAATGGTTTAAGGATTAAAATGAAAAAAAAATAATTAAATTTAAAAAAAGGGGAGAAATGAAGAAAAAATAGTTGAGCTGAAAAAAAAAAAAAAAGCTTTTTGTTTATGGAACTTTAACTTCAATAGGCTCATTATGTATTTAATGACTAAAAATGGTGTTTTTGCTAATCATCTCCTTAATGGTGAACACTATATTCATCAAGTTTCTTGGATTCCTTCTAAACATGGTTGGATCAAGTTCAATATTAATTTTTTTTGGATTCGAGGAAAACCCACCCCCTGGAAATCATATTTTGTGGGTCCAGGTGAGCGAGTAAAACCCTAACTGTCCCGAGCTCTTACAAGAGGTGCACGTTCTGACTCAAACTCGAGATCTGCTGTACAAATCTCAAACCCTTTGTCATCACGTTATGCCCCTTGGGGACAAGTTCAATATTAATGATAGCTCTTTTGGTAACCTTATTTGATCTAATTGCAGAGACAACATGAAAAGCCTGGTTGATGCATTTATGGATCATATAGGTATGACAAAGTATAAGAAAAAAATCTTGATACATCAAATGACTAGTCTGACAAAATGAACCATAACTCTAGATTTAAATATTGGATTAAGCTCAACTCGGATAGATTCATATATCTAAAAATTGAATTAAACTCAACTCAGATAGAAGGTTCTCCATGCCTAGTTTTATAAAGAGTTAGTTGGTTATAATAACCTAGGTTGGAAAAACCCTCAAATAAGGTCTAGAAGATTTTTTTTTTGTAGTTTTGATTATTTTCCTAACAATTTTTAAATTTTAATTATTTTCTAACTTAGTTTCAAATTGTTTTCTTTAAGTCAGTTTTTACCACTGTACAAATTATTGATGTGTTATTTTTTTCATTATAATCTTATAAATTATTAAGTTTTAAGAATATATTAAAAACCTTAAAACTTGAAAACCCTAGTTCCAACTTTATGTTAGAAGATCTATTCAAATATCACTTAGGCAGTTAGGCTGTATTATTTATTTGTCTAATATAAATTAAAAAAATATTATGTGTTATAATCATTGATAGGCAGTTAGGCTGTATTATTTATTTGTCTAATATAAATTAAAAAAATATTATGTGTTATAATCATTGATAGGCAGTTAGGCTGTATTATTTATTTGTCTAATATAAATTAAAAAAATATTATATGTTATAATCGTTGATCCATCTAGGGCTCAAAAAAAAGTCTTTCTTAATAATAAAATTCTTATCTTATTAGGTTAAAAATATAATTTTTCTAATGCCAACATAAAAAAATATAATAAATTATTTTTTATTTAATATCAAGAATATATCTTATATATAACTTTAAAATCCCACGTATTAAAAGAATTTTTTATATATTTTTTTCAAATGTAGGCCAAAATCCTTTAAAATTTTACAAACTTATTGTAGCATCCATACAATATTTAAAAAAAAAAAACATGTCAAAGTATTTTAGATTTTTTCTTATAAAAAATATGCTTAAAAAAATTTAGAATGTTTAGATATATGAAAAAAATAAAGAAAATGTTTTTATTTTATTTTATTATTTCTAAGGTTTTGTTTAGCAAAAACTTATTTTTCTTAGTAATAAAATTACTAAAAATAGGCTTAAGAAGTATTTGTCAAACATACCTTTAAACCCAAAAAATAGCAAACTAAACAAGGTGTTAAACCTTTTTGGTAGTCTACGGTATGTTCCATCTTACATGTATTATGATTATCTATCATATCATTGGTAGTGATTGAGATTGTCAAAAACCAGTATTGAAAGGATAAATTATTGCTTTTTTTAATTAAATTTCCACCAACAGTGCTAGTGATGATGTCCCAAAATATCTAAACAACTTAAAAGCAAGTTTTATATGTTAGATAATTGGTTAATCTTTTAATTTTAATAATCTAATCCATTCTTCTTGACTAAGATGATTGATAGCCTATACTTGGCACCTAATAAACTAAGGTGGCTAGTGATTGGTGCTTATAAAATGTCCTTTTTAGTGGTTTTGGGGTTCTCCAATGTTAAGTATGTATCTTTTGAGAGAGAGAAAATGCAATGATATTTTAGAGAGAAAAACTCTAAAAATATATATGCTAAAACACATTGCGAATGAAAAGATTATAGACCTAACGTCTAAAGGATTCACGAGATATTTATAATCCATGAATCTTATCCTTTAATGTATAAGAGGAGTTGAAGTGTTATTTTTTCCTGATAACATTTAACAAGTGATGGATATTCTTTACATATCATAATAAGGGATAAACATTCCTTACACATCATTAATGTTGCTAGAAATATTGTAAGTCCTTAGAAGACTTTCATACACTTTGGGGTGTTGGAAGATGAGCATCTTTGAACTTAAAATTTCATGTTAAAGATTATAAAAATAAATAAATGAAGTTTTATAGCCCAATAAGGGGCTCATAAAGATTGTTAATTCTATATCCATTTGGACTAAGTGCATAGTTGAACCTAAACATGTTGAGTCTGACAACTAGTCAGATCTATATGTATTTAGACTTATAAAGATGTTGGATTATCACCATGTCTTTGATTCCTTTCTAACCATTATAATTACACAAAAATTACACACACACACACACACACACAATGCTTCATCACGATGATATCAATTAAATGAGTGAAGTTGGATATTATAATTCATTGCTGATATATATAAGAATTGGCATATGACCTGTTTTAAGAAGAGTATGCAGTGGAATGATGGTTTGCTCTTTCTATGGACTGAACTTCGCTCTCTTCATATTTGGTCCCAGGTAATTTATCAACTTGAGTCTATAACTTTTACCGCATCTTTAAAATCTTAAATGAAGAAAATAAGGAAGAGATTATGTGAATGAAATTGATGTCCTGTGCACTACCACATTTAACAGTTTTATCAATGATATTTTATATCGGTATTTACACGACCATTCCCTCGGTAATAATTTTAGTGAAAAATTCATAGATGAAAACTGTTTGTTGATAATTTTATTTTTTATGATAAATAAAATACCGATGATTATATAGACAAAAAATACATGTAAAGGCCTCACATATCAATGCGTCACCATGCACCTTGTTTTTTACCCTTTTTCAAGGTTGAACAGGTACATGTATAGAATAAAACAAATGTTTTCAATTGAAAAAAACAATGAAAACAATATCAAATGGATACATTCATTTAGACGAGATTGGGCCTTCAATTTTTGCCTCATACAATAAATGGATAGGAAGATGCTTCATGAAGTTAAAAATTGATGGAAGAAATATCATCTCAAATTTGCTTATTGTATCAATAATATTCATTTCAAGCCTCTCAATATGTTGTGTCTGCAATTTAATGTCTCTAAAAAAATGACTGATCTTCGTGAATGCATCTCATATCCCCTTTGGCAATAAATCATGATAAGTTAATGGAATGAGTGTTTGTATAAACACGCAACAATCATGGCTATTCATTCTATATAATCTGTAATCTTTCAAATTAACCAACCTCGATATATTTGAGGCATGTTCATCGAGAAAACGCAAACTCTTTAGTCACTCATACACCAATAGTTATGTATTCTTATCTAAGATGAAACTTTCTTTGAGTTTTACAACCCGTGACCCAACATAAGTCAAATCTATATTTTTACGGTGACAAAACAACGTTATATCTATTCTAGTCTTGATGTTATCCTTTGTTTTTCCCTTCATGACCATGATCATGTTAAAATAAAAAATCTACAATAAAATTACTATTATGATTGGAAAAGTTGAAAATGGATATATTGTGTTGAGATAGGGGGTGCAGAGGGGAAGAAGGAGAAAGAGAGAGGGAAGGGTCGACGACCAGGTCATATATTAACTATTATTGATGAAATTACTGATAAAATTATTCCGTTTATTTATTTGTTAGCTATTCTATCGGTATAAGTGACACGTCATTGTATGACTTTCCTTGTTTTAATCCAATTGTAATTCCATTGGTAAAATCATCTACAAAAAATTATTTGTTATCGTACTTTTTGGTTTTTTTCAATTCATTTTATTCCAACTGTAATGTCCTCAATATTTATTAACAGAAATATTTCATCGGTAAATACTAATAGAATTAACAATAAAATATATTCATTTAGTAAATATCATCTCAAAATATGGATGAAAATCTTCATTGGTGATTGTGCTTGTATTTATAATCAGTGGTGTATCATCGAAGGCTTATAGAGCATGACTGAGAGTATAAAAAGTTAATAAATCACCAGCTTTTGCTGGCAGGGTTTGGCAACTTCTGTGGCCATGTATTTCAACGTAAGCTAAAAGCTTTTTATCTTTTTCGAGCTTGTTTGAAAATGTAGTTGTGATTGTTTTTCAAATAATTTTCTATGTCAAAATACATGTTAATGATTTTTTTTCATTTTAAAAAAATTATTTTTGATATCAGTATATTAAAATGATTTGAAAACACTAAAAACATATTAATTTGAAGTAAATAAAAAAAAGTTTCAAATATTTACAAAAGCACTTTTTATAAACATAGAAACAAATTCAAGAATAATTTAAAAATACTAAAAATATATTAATTTTAATGCATAATCCTCTCTTCAAACCCTTATTCTCTCGAAATGAGGAGACTAGATCATTTTTCTTTTCTGTTTAAACAATCCAGATTACAAAATAATTAATGAAGCAAAGTTTAGTTTGTTTATTTGATACCAAAAAAATCAATATATATATATAAGATATAGATTTATTTATTTTTTATTAATAATATTAATAATAAATAAAAGATATTTATTATTCATTAAATATTATAGAGAGAGAAAAATAATATTTGAACCTTGTAAAAAATAAAATTTATAAGTTATAAATATTTTATAAAATTTATTTAAATATTAGGTTCACAATTTTTTTCTTCTTAATATGTTTTAATTTCCAGCTTTTTTTTCTCTAAATTATTATATATCGACGGGAAAAACAATTGCTTAAAAGTAAATGCTCGGTGGCTACTTGGAATCTTAGGTGCTTTGGAAAAATCCAAAGGTACCACTATTTTCATGTACTAGATGTCTTGTGTATGATAAAACCAAATGATGGCATAACCGGTTACACGTGGAAATCTTGTGACATATATATAATTGCTTCTTTTTTTTTTCATGATTGTACAGGAAAAATTACTATTTTTTCACACCTAAATATACTGTAGATTATAATAGTAATTTATAGGATATTTTTTTTTACTTTTTCTTCTTCTTTTTTTCACCTTTCTCTTTTTTCATTTTTTTTTTCATTTTTTCAAAATTACTTTCTTTTTTTCCAACTTTTCTTTTTTTTTTTTCAAAATTATCTTTGTTGATTTTACTTTTCAAATATTGAGCTGGTTAAAAATTTTGCTTTGTAATTTTTTTAAATACTGTAAATTGTTACGGTGTTTTTTCACATAGTTTTTCTATTTTATTTTTCAAAATTATATTTGTCAATTTTATTTTTTTTATTGAACTGATTGAGAATTTAGTTTTTGTAATTTTTTTCCCTTAAAACATTGTTAAATGCTACAGTGTTTCTCTGCATGTTTTTTTTATGATTTTCTTCGAAATCATCTTTTTTATTTTATTTTCTAATATGAAGATGGTTAAAAATTATAGTTACAATATGTGAGGAAATCATTATAACTTTCCTCGCAAATTATTGTAGATTACTTCAATGTTTTTTCCCATATAATTTTTTCCTGTTCTGTTATTTTTTTGTAAAATTATATTTGTTAATTTTATTTTTTAAATATTAAGTTGGTTAAGAATTGCAATTATAAGTAAATACAAGTTTTTCCTCACAAAACACTATGAATTACTACAATGTTTCCAACATAATTTTTTTTTCTTTTTTTTGGTTTTCTTGTTATTTTTTTCTTAAAATTGTCTCTGTCGATTTGATTTTTTTAATATTGAACTGATTAAGAATTTAGTTTTGTAGTTTTATTTTTTTAAAACACTGTGAATTGGTGCGGTGTTTTTTCATATGATTTTTTTATAATTTTTTTTCAAAATTATCTTTATTAATTTATTTTTAAAATATTAAATTGGTTGAGAATTATAATTACAATAAAGTTAAATCATATGAGGAAAGTGTTGTAATGTTTCTCACAAAACACCATGGATTACTACAGTATTTCTCTAAATGGTTTTTTATCTTATTTTATTAGGGAAAACACTGTAGTTTTCCTCACAAAATACTGTCAATTGCTACAACATTTTTGTTGGTTTTTTAATATTAAATTGGTAGAGATTTAGCTTTGTAATTTTTTTTTCTTTTTATTAATAGAAAAGGTAAATCATGTAGCGAAAGCAGTGTATCTTTCCTCCAAAAACACTATGGATTGCTACAAATTATTTTATTCAGTTTAAGTTTTTTTTATCACTAACACAACTTTTTTTCCATCATGAAATATTATATTTATCATACCTTTAGTTTCTATTAAATATCTAGCGCTGTTTCACAATTATAACACTATTAAGTATATTTATTTTATAAGCTCGCGGCAACATGCAGGCATGCCATCTTGTTAATATATATTTTTAAACTAGTTTATATGTTAATCAAGATTAAATAATTTTAAGAGTGTATTATTCACATTAACCTAGTGTATTTCAAGAATAAAATCTATAGTTGCTCATGTTTGATGTCAAAACTATTTAATCTTGATTAACATATAAATCTATATAGGAATTTCTAGAGATTTTGTTATTTATAATTATTTTCTTTCCTTATTTGGATCTTGCCTCTCATATTTACTACTATTTTCACGTTAACCCTACCATTCCTTTTATTAATCCATTGATCCCCACTTCTTCTCATTCTTTTTACTAACTACTTACTCTTTTATTATTATTTTTAATTTCACCCCTCTCATTAAATAACTTCTCTTTTAATCTAATTAATTTGTTTAATTTAATCATTTCTCTACATCCTTTGTATTTTATTTTATTTTACTAAAATCAAGATAAGATTATTATTTTTGAGTGTTTACACAATGTATGTGGCGCACCTGGAATGCCAAATTATGACTTTTGTGATGGTGCTCGAATTGACTCAACGACCCTTTCATTTCTGGGCAGCATGTGTAGCCAATGGACTTCTGGTTTGGCGCTGGCGGCCTTTTCCATTTCTAGGTGTTGTGTATGGCCAACAGACTTCTGGTTTGGTGCTAACAACTCTTTTTTCTTTTCTTTTTTCCTCCTTTTCCCTCTCATTCTTGATTTTCATGTTGATTCATTCAATTTTCAAAACAACCCTCAACTTCATTTTTCTTTTATATTGAGTCAATGTTCTTTCGATTACTATTTATTTAATTTATAAAATTGAAATTATTTTTCAATATCATCCTCCTTCAATCTTTCCAACTATTAGTTTTAGTCCATATGCTTTTATTGTTATTTTTTTATTTGAAATAAATTTTAAAATATAATTTGTTTTACAATTTCATTCTCCAATTCTTTTATTATATTTGATCCTCATTTTTTTTTTACTTTGACAATTTTTTTAAATAATTTTTTTAATTTCATCATTCAATATTAAATTGATTGGAAATTGATCTTCTTTATTAAGTTTAGGTATAGGATTTCATGGGTTACAAGTTTAAGAGATTAACTCATGTTTAGGAGATTTGTCTGGGTTTGCTTGATTTTGTTTTTTCACTTTTTTTAAGCTCAAATTTTTTCTTTATTTTTTTCATTCAACACTTATTTAGGCCATGTTTGTTTCCTGGAAAGTCATTTCCGGGAAACTACTTTCCAAACTTTCCTGTGTTTGTTTGTCATTAAGAAAGTTGGTTAACGGAAAACACTTTCCGGTCAAATAAAAACACTTTCCAGTCAATGAAAAATACTTTCTGGTTAATGAAAAACACTTTTCAGTCAAAGAAAAATTTGGCTTGGTTTTCAGGAAAGTTTTTTCTTTTTTACTGTGTTTGTTTTTCGGAAAATCACTTTGTAAACTTTCTTGTGTTTGTTTGCTATTAAGAAAGTTGGTCAATGAAAAACACTTTCTAGTCAAAGAAAAATTTGGCTTGGTTTTCAGGAAAGTGTTCTCCTGGAAAATTTAGGCGGAAAACACTTTCTAGAAGTTGTGAAAAATTTTGAAATGTCATTATTTGCTGATTATATCAAATTTGATCCTTAAACTTTTGATTGATATATATATTTTATTTTGAATATTTATTTTTTAATTTCATCTCTTAAAATTTAATTTGTATATTAACTTTGGTCCTTATTTTTATAATTGCTATTTACTTTTTCCTTATCATTTTTTTATGGAAATTTTTTATATATCAAATTTGATCCTTATTTTTTAAAACTTTACTTATTTTATTTGAAATAATTTATGAAATGTTGATTATTATTATTTTGATTTCTTCATCTTTTATTTTTTTTAATTTTTTAGATTTGATCTCTGTTATTTTTATTATTATTTATTTTATTTGAGATAATTTATGAAATTATATTTTTTTTCAATTTCATTCTCATTCAACTATTTAATTTTTAATATTTGTTCCTTATTATTTTAATAAACTTGAAAAAAATAAAATATTAATAAGTTATTTTCCAGCTCATTTTCCACGACATAACCAAACACTAGAAACTATTTTCCAACTTATTTTACATTACACTATCAAACATCAGAAAGTAATTCATTTTCCTGGAATTCATTTTTCAAAAGGAAACTACTTTCCAACAAACAAACGGGGCCTTAATTGGAGATTGGACTCCATTATTTTTTTTATTAGCATTTTATAAGATTTTTCACTAATTTTAAAAATAACCCAAGTTGTTTTATTTGTTCTTAGTTAATTTTATCTTTTTTAAAAAAAATTATTTTTAAATAAAATTAAATTAATTGATTAAATATAAAAATGAAGTGTTCTCTTCATGATATTTTATTTGATTTATTTTTCAAATTATTTCTCTAACAACCCTTATAGTGTCTTTCAATGTTATCGTGAAGTCTTTTATAGTTGCATTATAACGATCTTGGTATACCTGTTTTGGTGGTGGAGTGGTGTTTATGGCGGAGCGATAGTAAGTCTCTAAAGAGCTCTCTCTCTCCCTCCTATATATGATATTGACATCTTGTTTTTTATAGTTAATTATTGTCGAATTTTTATTATTTTCTTTATTTATTATCAATATTTTTTAATCATATTATTAAATTAACTGAGCTTATTAAACTCATTTAAATCAATAACATGGGTCTTAATTTTTTTTGCTTTTTTAAAAAATACTAGTATTATCTGAACAATTTTTCTTTTTACATTATGAGAAATTTAACTAGCCTGAATCATAACATAACCTCCTATCTAGTTTTCATCTAAATAGAATGTATTATGCAAGTTAAATTTATGTCATTTTTATTATCTTAATGTGAAACTTGATTATTATGCATTTGCTAACCAACCATAAGCGAAGTGATTGGAAAATTAAATTAAATGATTAATTTCTTACCTGAATTTATCAACTTACTATTTGTTAGAGAATAATATAAATCATATCTTGGGATCTTAGCTAACAGTTTAAATTTTTAGATTGAGATAGTTCTTTGACATGATATCAGAGTCTTGATGACCAAGTAGTCATGAGTTCAAATCTTGTCATCTCTATTAATTTGATAAAAATCAAGCGCAAGATAATATGGACTTGTGCAAGTTTCAAACCCAAAGAGTTTTCATTTAAGAAAATATGATAAAGAATAATATAAATTATATCTTGAAATCTTACTTAATAGTTTAAACTTTTAAATTGAAATGATTATTTAATATCATTGGAGCCTAATTGAAGGTAGGGAAAACCACATAAATTAAGAACTAATTTTTTCAATGGATCTTTGCAAGTTGATTCAAAATAAGTTGAAAATAAGCTTAAAGCCTCAATTAATTATGGTGCATTACCTCTTTGGATTAAGAATTAAGAAAAATAAAGTCATCACTTAATTTTTTTAGGAATCTAAATTTAAAAATGTTACCAAAAAAAAGTCCTTTTTGGTTGATTATATATACGTGTGTGTATCATTTGATTAAAAAAAAATACAAAGCCAAATGTAATAAAAAAAACATATATAATTTTTTCATTGATTCAATTTACAGTGAGTTTGGATTTTTATTTTATGATTTTGTTGATTACATATTATTTAAGTATTTTATTACATTTGGCTTTGTATTTTTTTGTTGATTACATATTATTTAAGTATTTTACTACATTTGGCTTTGTATTCTTTTAATCAAATTATATGTGTGTGTATGTATTTATAATTCATTTAATTTTATTCTGGAAAGATTTAAAAAAATAAATAAAGAATCTATATATGCTAATTTTATAGATTGAAAAAGAAAAGGAAAAGAAAAAAAAATTAATATCAAAATCAAGTTTATATGTAATTTTTATGATCTATATTTCTATCTTGTCCGCTTCTGTTCCCACTCTATTTTAACTCCTCTTTTTTTCTTCTTTTTTTTTAATAGTATAAGCTCATGAGAGTCCACATGACAAATCTCATTGATTGAAAGCCAATGTTAGCATTCTCTGTATTCCACAACAAGACTATGCCATTTTTTACATGAACTCCCTACCTTGTTTTTTTTTTTTTTTAGTTTATACAATAAAGTACAATTAACATATTTAACATCCATGTTGATTGTTAATTTTTTTTCATTTTTTTTTATTTGAATGAATACTTATATAAAAAATACCAATAGAATTTTAAGTGAAGCTGGGGTAGTAAACTTGTACAAGACTTGCATTGTTAGATAATATTTAAAAATTTTATAGTAATTATTTTTTAAAATATTTTTTATTTAAAAATACTTCAATAAATATTTTCTGTCACCACAAGTTCCTTGACATCTCTCTGTTTTTTTTTCTTGTTCATGTTCATTTTAGAAGTATTGATACTCAACTTATTATATTGCTTGTTATATTTTTTCGGAACATGTAGGGTGGTGATATATATTAAAAAATATTATTTAAATCAATGGATATTTTGTTTCTTGATCGTTTTTTAAATATTAACATTAGTCTTGGGTTCATCCATTTATATGATGCTAGAGAGAGAAAATTAATAAATAATTAAATTTATTTCATTTTTAATGTATATTAAAATTATATCCATTCATTTTAAAATAGTTTATTGTTCTTGTCATTGTTTGAAAAAACGTGCACATAAATCAAGAGTTCGAGGATGGAAAGAGAAAAGATATTTTGAAATAGTTTCTTTTTAACAAATTAACGCAATGAAACATAATAGAAATAAATATGACGCAACCTCAAGCTAAACAAAAGATATAAATTTCTCAAACATCTGTGGAATCTCGATGCTCAATGTTTGTGACTGTAGTAGCCAAGTGGTTTTTAATTATATTATTGTCAAACACGTCTTTTTAGTAATTGTTTACCTTTTATTTTAGGTTAAAAGTACATGTTCGGCACACAGGTACTAAAATTTTTCTTTTAGTTTTAATTTGTTTCTATTTAAGTGTCTAGCTAAATAAATCTTTTAAAATTAAAAAATATATATATGAGAATTTTAGAAACCATTTTAAAATTATTTATAAGTTCTTCATATTTTTTTCTAATATTTTTTTCTAATATTATGCTATAAACTTAAAATATAAGAAGATATGGATCCGATATTAAAAATACCTTATTTTTTTCTTAAAATTTTTAAAAAAAATTAAAAATAATTTTCTTGTTTTAGAAAACACAAAAATCATGTTTTCTTTTGAGAATTTCATTTAATATTAGGTTGTAGACTTAGTTTAATTAATATCATAACAATTATTTTGTTTAATTAATATTTAGAGTATTAGGATTTAGTTGTATATTTTAATATTTATGGTATAAAATTAAATTGTAAAGTATACTCTCAACTATTATACATACAAAAATAAAAAAAATAAATGTGATACTAAAATTTAGGTCTTAGAACGATTAAAATTTAACCGGATAAGATAGTTAATTTCTTATAAAGGAAGATTTGCTTTGAACCTTATATAAGACCAATAGATATATACATAACCTAGAAAAATAATCAATCAACAATGCAGCCTACCTTAAATATAGTGCACTAAAGTTGATGCATTTTCATTTTACACAATTAGTCTTTTTATCTAAGCTCTACAAACCATTGATTTTCTAGTAATTATATACTAAGTGGTGATTCATTTAAGTCATAACTTTATAATTAAACTTAATATCTTGAAAAATGATATTGATCCTAAAAATATAAAACTCATTTATTATTTTTCAAATGTTGTGTTAATCTTTAAAAAAGATATTTCATCAATTTTATAAAAGATTTAACTTAGGTCCTTAAAAAAAGGATATTTTCTAATTATTTTGATAAATATTGACATTAATCTCTAAAAAAGAGATTTCGTTGATTTTAGAAGGAAAAAAAATGCGTCGGTTCCTTTAGAAAGAAGAATTGTCTATTATTTTAAAAAATATTGACTTCAATCTCTAAAATGAAGATTTTATTTATTTAATTAATTGGAGAATTTAACCCGGGTCATAGGAATTTTTTTAAAATTTTTTTTATTGATTAAAACTCATATTAATTATATTTTTCATGCTTTTTTCTTATTTTATTTTTATTGTGAATTTGTCTTCAAAATAAAATTTTATGTGTGTGTATCATGTTAGATATTTTCTTAAAGAGTCAATTGATAAACTATTTATACTTTTGAGGAG
Source organism: Populus euphratica (assembly GCF_000495115.2). Taxonomy (NCBI): domain Eukaryota; kingdom Viridiplantae; phylum Streptophyta; class Magnoliopsida; order Malpighiales; family Salicaceae; genus Populus; species Populus euphratica. The sequence goes on from NW_011500333.1 coordinate 189,328, forward strand.
GGAAATTGAGATTTATGGAACAGAAAATTATTTTCTATTAATTTAATTAACAAAGCTAGATGGAAAAAAACCATGATTAAAATTTTTAAAAGGTAATTAATAAAGAAAAAATCTTAAATAAAAACTGATAAAACAGTAAAATAAAATTAACCCAATAATATTTTCCATCATAAGCTTGTTCTAACAAAGCATGGTAATAGCATCACAAGTCAAGATTTCAGAAATAGTCAGCATTTTATATGGCCTGCCATAGAATAGAAAACGCTATCTTATAAAGGAGGCATCACCAATTGAAGGGGCTCTGCATGGTTAAAAAGGAACATAGCAACAATTACAAGGAGAAAGTTTATTTTAAAAAATAAAATCGAAGGAATGGGGAATGGAAAACGCGATGGCAAATAGTAATGCTAAATAAAATTTCAAAAATATTATTTTTATATATCCAGCAAAAATATCAAAACTTTACAAAATATTATTTATTCCAATATTTTTTTTTACTAGTTATTTTTTTTTATTTTTTATTTTTTTAATTTGTTTTCTCTTTAAACTTATAACTTTGTGTCATGTGTAAAGTTTTTAAACCGAACTTAAAGTCATGATTATAGGTTTTATCCAAGTCATTAGATTTTTATCAAGTCATTCATTTATCAAGTCATTCATGTTAACTTTAATTTTTTAAAATCAAAACAATATTATTTTAATTAAAACAATAAATAACTAATAAATTACAATCAGAATTTACAAACTCAATCAACTCATCAAGTCACTCAAATTTTTTATTTTTTTATTTTTTTTAAACTCAACCCAACTCCAATATAAGATTCCAATTAATCTATCTATTTAAATTTTAAAATTATAATAAATTAACTCAATTTTTTTTTAATATTAATTAAAAATTATGAAATTAACTTTAAATTTATCAAATTACCTAATAATATCAAATTGTTACCATGATTGTTTATTAAATATATTAAAAAAACAATTGACTTTTTACCTTTTCAATACAAAAGTCATTTAAATCATTTATATTATTATAAATTTCACTGTCCTAAGCATTCAATACAAAAGTGTTGGATACCTCATATTCCTAATTTGACTATTTCTCATATTCCTAATTTGACTATTTAAGAGTGTATTTATCAGATAACGGTTACTTTTTAAATAATTTTTTATACCAAAATATATATGTTTTTTTTATTTTTAGATTGAATCGCGTTCCCAGACACTTGTTATTGATTCTGCCCATGAAGAAGAAGAAGAAGCTTCAACCATGCCAAAAAAAATGAAATGCATCCAAATCACTAAAACCCCATCATAACTAACAACTGCAATGCTGTTTTTCTTTCCTTATTAACCTTCAAAATTGCATCCATAATCCCATCATTAACGAGCTAACCATGTAAAGAACAATACCCATCAGCTTTTTATTTTTATTTGTAATAAATTCAATAAAAGAACAATCAACGAATCAACTCGCTCCCCAGTATATCCTTTTCATGAATTGCAATTCAATCAAACAATTAAGAAATTAAGAGAGGGGTGGGCGAATCAATCCACAAAGAGCACAATATGAATAATTGACATGAAACAGTCATTTCATTGATTTCATCCTTGATTTAGGAAGTACTAAAATTTAAAAGAAAAAAAAATCACAATCACATTTTCATTTACCCAGTTAGCAGCGCCATTACCCCAGATTTTTTACTAAACGAAACATTATCCATTGATCAAATCAATCGGCACCGTCCGAAATAGATCTAGGGAGCCACGACAGCGGAGCCATTATTGATGTTAGCAGCCATCATCTTCTGAAACTCTTCAAAGTTAACACACCCATCACCATCCGAATCGACATTCTTAATCATCTGAAAGCACTCGTCCACCTTACACTTCATCCCCAACCGGTTCAGCACCTGGTGGAGCTCCGCCGCCGAGATCATCCCGTCACCGTTCTGATCATACAGATCAAACGCATCCCTCAGTTCAGAGGCGGCGGCGGCAGCGGAGGAGGATCGACACAGCTTTGCAAACTCGGCCAAATCAATGTACCCGTCCTTGTCGGTGTCCACATCTTCCATCACGCGAAGAAGCTCCTCCATGGTGTAGGTAGAGCCCATGGATTTCAGCACGTCTCCGAGCTCCGAAGCTGAGATCTTGCCGTCACCGTTTGTGTCGAATTGGTTGAAGACCTTCCTGAGCTCCGCCATATCGTCGAGGTTGAAGGTAGTGGAAGATTCCGGCGCGGTGGTTTCGGGGCTAGGGTTCGAGATTGGGGTTGCCATTTTTGGAGGGAGAGGGGGGAGGAAAGCAGTTTCCGTTGCGACGAGAAAAGAGGAAAGCGTTGGGGACGGGGGAGGAATAAGAGGAAAGAGAAGTGTTTGTTAGTATTGGACTTGAATAAGAGTAACGTGGGCCAGGGAAAGAATTGCTGGCCCATGATTTATTGAATCGTGATAAAATCAAGCCGAAAGAGAAGAGTCGCGAAGGTCACGCGTGTTCTTTTTTCTTTGCACAAGAAAAAGGAAAAGCATACACGTCGACTAAAGAATGTAAAAGCAAACGAAACCTCTGTCCTTGTCTTGTTTTTTTCTTTTTTAAATAATAAAGCACGTGATTAATAATAATAATAATAGTTTTTAGATTCGCCCATATTTAAAGATTTAAAGATTGAGCTTCTGATTAATTATTTTTTTTTAAAATTAAAATAATATTATTTTAATAAAATAATAAAAGTTAACAAGTTATAATAGGATTTCTAACTGAGTTATTGGTTCAATTCATTGAGTTAATCAAATTATATTAATTTTTTTTCTCTATTTTTCTAATTCGGCCCCGTTTTAGAGCTGGGTTAACAATTCTGTACCGACGTGTCAAATTAAAAGAATTTTTAAACTGATAATAATAATAATAAAAAAAAAAACTTTTGTTATTAAGCATCGAGCAGCTTTCTTTTCGCTTTCTTACCTCACCACAGGACAGGAATTTATTTTCACTTATTAACACTGTTGTTTTGTTTTTCTTTTTTCTTTTCTTTTTTTAGCTGAAATGGCACAGTTTAATACATGTTGGATCGGAAACATAACTTTGTAAGAAGTACAGGACAGAAAAATCAATTTCTAAAAAAAATTGCTAACATTGGCCGGTACAAACTTAAGAAAAAATAGGACGGAAAAGACAGAAAAAAAATCATAAGAACACTGAAACTTTAATTACAATACTCCTGATTTCATTAGAAAATCTTGATAAATCAAATATAGCTATACAAAAAATATCCAATGATAAGAGCGGGTTCACTCTTTTTCCACAGAAAAGTAAGTTGTCCCATTATAATAACTATTTACAATATTCTTTGGGATCCATCTTATTATAATTTTTTATTAATATTTATATTTGGATTAAATTATGCATACTTTAACTACTAATTTTATAGATCTTAAAATTAATGACCATATAAATCTCTAATGGTCCTTAGATTTATAAGAATTGAATAAGTAATCTTTAGGAAACAAATCTATAATTTGACTAATTGAGCTACACACCTCAAAATTATCTTATCATAATTTTTTTTATTAGTATAAGTTGTGTTTTAAATTAAAATCTCAATGTATCTTTAAAGATCTCTTTATTTCCTTTTTTCCCCCTCTCATCATTATAACTCTTTAATAAATGTATGA
>NW_011504330.1:0-6365 GCF_000495115.2 Populus euphratica
ACTCGTATTAATCTGGACTTTATGACAAGAAACTCTTTCCTCGTTGATAACGACGGATTAGGACCAAAGACTGATCAGTTCACACCGAATTGGCTTTTTTAAGCCTTTTCTCTCTCAGAGACTCGAACCACAAGTTGCCTAAATGGCTATCAACACCATGCACCACTGAGAACCATTCTCAGTGGCGCATGTAATTGCTCTACAAAATAACTATTTAGGCCAAGGATTCATTACAATCCTGTTTTGTGATGACGATATCAAAAACAAAGACGATGGCCCAACGCTTTGGCCTTTCTGCTGTGGTTTCAGCGAAGAACGAGTGCTTGCCCCCCGTGTGTGTGTGGGTACACACACCGCACACAGCGCACGCACAAATCAAATACATGCTTCCATATATTGATGCTGATAAAAGCTACAAATTATTTCAAATAATTTAGAGAAAAAAGTAGGTACTGTGTAAGAAAGAAGAAGACAAGCTCTTTCAAGGGAAAAAGAAGACGACGACTTTGCTTTGACATCTGCTTTCGTTGTCCATCTCATTCATGGAATGGACAATCTAGGATTAAATGTCTGATCTAAACACCACCGCAACAATATTCTAAGAGCACATCAAATAAGCCTAAAAGCAAGAGCACGAAAGTACTAGATCATATAAGAAGTAAACACACACAAAGAATGAAGAGGTCACGAGTCAAGGAGAAATAGAGGAGGGAAAGGATGTTTTCACCATGGGCAGCGAAGATGATTTTTTGCCACTTTGGGAGAGCCAAGGAAAGTGGTTAGAGATATATTCCTTTTTATGCCATCTCCCTTTTTTTTTTCTATGGTTCTTCAAAATTAATTCCTTTTTATTTCATTTCTAGGTTACGTTGATGAAAATACATGCAAAATATGATTTAAAAAAAACAAATGATTTGGACGTGTCATGGTCTATAATTAATAGAAATGATGTTAAACAAAATTTAGTGGTGTCTGTGTATTTATTTAGTCAATAACATAATATATTGAAAGTAATTAATTAACTAAACTATTATATGGTGTAAAAATAGAATAATTCAATCTTGAAGGGTATAACTCAATTATTAGACTTTAAGTTTGTTCTATATAAAGGTTATAGTTCAAGTTCCATAAATTTTAAAATAATTATAAGTTTAGATAATCGTTAATTTTAGGACCTATGAAATTAGTCGTGGTGTCAAGTTAGTCCGAATAACTATACCAATCAAAAAAAAAAAAAAATAATATAACGAAAATTTTAATATTTAACTTTTTTTTTCCTTTTGCTCTATGATTTGTCATGGGTAAAACTTCAATTATATAATATAGAATTGCATACAAACAAATATATAATCCCCATTTTCTTTTCTTGATTCAATATTTAAGAGTAACCTCAAATTAGTTTATGCATTAACCAGTATTAAATTTTCTTTTCTTGGTTCCTTTCCATTGGAATACTTGCAGGGCCATTCAATTTTGAAGAAGGGAAACCTAAAGGAAGCCTCCCAATATTGCATCTCAACCCGTACAGCTGGTCCAAGGTCATAACTTTAATAGTTCTATTGAATTCTTTTGATTTGTTTTTCAATTTTTTCTTCTTAATTGTAGTTCAATTATATTCTCTCTTTAACTTTATATTATTATCATTATTTTAAATAGGTTTCAAACATCATTTATTTGGACTCTCCTTGCGGGGTTGGCATGTCTTACTCCAAAAACCAAAGCAAATATATAAACGATGACCTGCAAACGGCTGCCGATACCCATAATTTTCTCCTCCAGGTAATTTAAGTTCATCGACATCCGCAAGACCAGCTAAGTTAATTATATGTATTATAGAGGTGGATTTAGGATTAATGTACTAAAACTAGTTTATAAATACGTATGAAATTCTGAAAAAAAAGGTTTTTTTTTTAATTAATTATTTCAGCTCTAAGATTTGTTTGTTTTGCAATATAGTGGTTTCGGCTATATCCAGAGTTCGTCAACAATCAATTTTACATCTCGGGAGAGTCCTATGCTGGGATTTACGTGCCTACACTTTCTGCCGAAGTGGTGAAAGGTGTCTCGATCGTTTGTAGCATTGTCAATTGATATTGTGTTAAAGGATATTTTTTTATTAAAAATATATTAAATATTTTATTTTTATATTGATATATCAAAACTATATAAAAAAACAAATAAAAAGGGGTAATATGGTTGCTATTTTTTTCTAAAAAGAGGGCATCTTCGCTTTGCTTTGCAGGAATACAGGCCGGTCAAGATCCTGTTATCAACTTCAAGGTAATAAGAAAATGCCGACGGCGACAAGCTGGGCCGATTGAAGTAAAAGGGGAAAAATAAATGGTGAGAGACTGCTAATCGCAGGTGTAATTCTTTATGCAGGGCTACCTGATAGGAAATGGAGTGTCCCGCAGCCAATTTGAGGGGTTGAGTGCTCTTGTCCCTTTTACACATGGGATGGGCCTTGTCTCGGACGACATTTTCGAGGTACGAAAATCACTTTTCATTTTAATTTTTTCCTCACCTGTCAGTATTAACAAGAACGACAAAGAGAGTTGCAAAAATACTACTGTGCATACACTAATGAAATAGACTACTCATTTGAATGTTAAAACATTCAAATTACACTTTTCCCTCTTTTGGTTATAAATTGTTTTTATTTTATTTTATTTTAAAAAAAATTAAATTTTATAATTTTATTTATTTATTATGCTTCTAATATGATAAAAATAATAAGTTTGAAAAGTTAATGCAAGTTTATATATGTTTTTTTATTTTTTATTTTATTGTTTGACATTATTATTATTTTTAAATTGCTTTTTTTAATTATTTTCAATTTCTTCTATTAATTTACCACAACCTCATGATCTAGACCATGAGTTTTGTAGGATTTTTTTAATATAGTTATTTTTAAAAAAAAATTGTGTGTATATTTTTAAGAATATTATTCTGATTCATCTATAATTATTTATTTTTTTATATGGATGAATTTTATTTTTAAATATATAAATTATTTATTTTTAGATGATATTTCTAATATATGCAACTTTATATGATAAGTTTTCTCTTTATTTTATTTAATTATTTTCATGTGTATGTCTGTTTCTATTATCATTTAATTTAATAAAAAAATTATTTTAATAAATAAATTCAATGAACACATGTAGGTAAATGTTCTATGTTGCAAACCAAATATCTTGGTTTACAATTATCTTTCAATTTTTTTCAGTATTACTTTTTATTATTGTTAATGATTATTTATTTACATAGATACTTATCGATTTAGTTAATTAAGTACTTGTATAGAATAAATATCTTGATTTATAATTATTTCTTAATTTTCTCAAATTTTTTTTTATTAATATTTTTTATTTATTTATTTATTTATATATATACTGATCGCTTTATTTAATAAAATGCTTGCATAAAATTTTCTATTTAAATTTAGTTTTTTTTTATGTTAAAAAACACCTTGAAAAAACTTGTGTATCTAATTATTTTTGGAAAAAAATGTGTGGTTTACGGTAAAGCAAGAGTTAAGTAACTAGTTATATTGTATTACATGATGTGTCATATATCCTTCCTTCGGGACATTAGAGAATTGAAATCTCATAGTTTCAATTATACAAAGAAAATTTTAAATTATGTTTACCTTTCCCAAATCACTCTTAATTAATGCAGCCGATCATGGAAACTCTTGCAGGAAGTTGAACGTGCTTGCAAAGGAAATTATCAAAATGCTAGTGATAGTTGCTATATTAGTATTGATAAAATTGACCAAGTAAGATGATGTTCTCTTACCCTTTGCATAGCTGTGATTTCAGTATCTCGAGCAAGTTAATCAAATTTTGGTGCCCTTGGTTTCTTCTCAGGCTCTCTCGGGGCTAAACATTTATGACATCCTTGAGCCTTGTTACCACGATCCAGCGTCCGATCAGCAAGCAAAAGGAAACACAAGCTCAAATTTGCCGATTAGCTTCCAGCAATTAGGGGCAACTGACAGGCCTCTCAAGGTGAGGAAGAGAATGTTTGGCCGTGCATGGCCGCTTTGGGCGTTTGAAAAGGACGGTAGTTTCCCATCGTGGTCGGAACTTGCCTTGCAAGGAAGTGTCCCATGTGTTGTAAGCCACTCAAAACCCTTTTTAATAAGCCCTGGAAACTGATCTATATTGCGATCCTATTTGTTCTTACCAATTGTTTGCTGTAAAACAGAATGACGAAGTCGCAACTACATGGCTAAATGACGAATCTGTTAGGAAAGCAATTCATGCCGAGCCAGTAAGTTCTCCAAATTCACGATCTTGTTTTGAGATCCTGCCATCTAGATTTGAGTTAGCTTTCTTTTGTTTAATGTTCTTCTTGTCTCAAATGATAGAAATCCATCGCCGGACCTTGGCAAATATGCTCCGACCGAATAGATTATGGATACAGCGCCGGAAACATGCTTCCATACCATAAAAACCTTACCGCCCAAGGATATCGAGCCCTTATTTACAGGTAATGTACTGCTTCTTTGATAAAATCGATTTTTAAAACTTAATATAATAATCTAAGTTTTTGAATCAAGATAGCGTTTAATTTAGTAGAATATTGTTTCATATATATCAAGGATCAAGGATCTAAAGTGCTTTCTTTTACATATACAAAAGTCTTCTAAGTTAGAGGGAGTTCTCCAATTCTCAATAAACATTGGATGCTGTTCTTATTTTTGCTCATAGAAATCCTTCTGTTCTCCTCCTTTTGTTTCCACAATTTCGGGAAAGAAAGAGAGGTAATTAATTATTGTTCTTAGTTTGTGAAAATCTAATTTTTATTTACTTTACATACAGTGGAGACCATGATATGTGTGTGCCATTCACTGGTACGCAAGCGTGGACAAGGTCACTTGGATACAAGATAATAGATGAATGGAGGTCTTGGATCTCTAACGAGCAAGTTGCCGGGTAAAATTGTTATCAAATTTATATTAATTAATTTTGTTTGTTTTTATATTTTAAAAGTATTTTTTAAAAAAAATTCAATTTTATTTATTTTTTAGATTAATGTTTTTAAATATTTTCAGAGTTAATATAAAAAATAATTTTAAAAAATTAGAAATATATTCATTTAATATATTTCTAAAAAAATAAAAAAAAATAATTACTATCACTCTTCTACTGTAAGCAAAATCTTGTGCATCTTAAGTACTTCACTACTAGATGCAGTATTTTTCCGGACAAAACAAGTTGCAAAGGATTGATTTTGTCTTAAGACTGATCACTCTATTCATTTTTCTCACCTTGTAAACATCTTTTATCTGTGCAAGGACACGAAAAAAAAAAAAAAACTAACCTTTCGTGTGTGACCCTAACCTTTCGTGTGTGTGTGTGTGTAACCTCACCTTCAGTGTGTGTGTGTGTGTCTAATACTCTTTCGCCGTGGCTGATATTTATGTTTATTTTTACTGTTACAGATACTTGCAAGGATATGACAATAACCTAACCTTTCTCACCATCAAGGTTTGGAAACCTCATCTCCTCACTATAATAATTTTCGGATGCACATCAGCCACTTCATAATTAAGCGTTTTGCAGAATTGATTTAAAAAAAAACAATGAAAAATGAAAGCTTGTCATTCATTAAAAAACCAAAATAGTAGGAGATAATTGATAAAAAAATATTAAATTAATATTTTTTCATGGCCGGTTAAAAAGAGTTTTAGTCAAATCAAGCTTAAATATTAATAAAAGCTTTTTGAAGAATTTTTGTATAACAAATTTATGGATGTTTGAAAGTATTTTTTATTTAGAAATATATTAAAATAATAATTTTTTATTTTTAAAAATTTATTTTTGACATTAGTATATGAACATATATCAAAACGATTTGAAAACACAAACAAAAATTAATTTGAAGTAAAAGTAAATAAAAAGATATAAAATTTTTAATGTTTTAAAAAATACTTTTAAAATACAAAAATAAATTGATTTGAAGTAAACAACCTAGATTATAACATCAACCGGAGAGGATCCTTGATGTCCATGAACACAACCATTATACTCCTAAAATCCATATAAAATAGCACATGAAACTAATCTCAAGAAAGAAGAAAGAAAATATTTCTTTTAGAGGTTAGCTATTGTCATTACAATTAAACAAAGCCTATGTCACTGCTTTAGCATTAATTTAACACTTATTATAGCATTCAAACCAAAGCCAAAATCATGAACAAGTATTAATACATAAATTTTGCCACAAATGAACATTCTTCCCATTATAACAACTAGATCAATAAGACCTGAAGTTATTAATTCTTCTCAAGAACTTTCCTCCACGCCTAAGCATAGTTAATAGGGTCTTTAAAACTCTAATTATACACTGTATGG
>NW_011504334.1:0-6347 GCF_000495115.2 Populus euphratica
AAAATTTTGCACGTTGCTCAAAAAATTTCTTTTGTCTTGGGTACTCTAGTGAGCTGGCAAAAATCCTGAAGTAAGAAAATTGATATTTTTAGCAAACTAAGGCATTGAACTAAGAGAAAGTAAGGATTCATCAGGAAAGTAATCATTGATTGGTGTGATATCGGGTGTCGAATCTGTTGTCACTTTTGATAAAAGATCCGCATCAATATTTTCAGTGCCTTTTTCATCCTCGATTTCTTCTTGATTGGTCATGGTATGAGAAAATAGAAGTGCTAGTGGGGAATCAGTCTTTTCTTTGCAATGTTTAGATTCAACCCCTTCCTTACCCTTAGAGATTGACTCATCGTCTTTCTCACAAGTTCAAGAATTGGTTTTTGAATAACCTTACCACTACGAAGAGTGATGACTGATTTGACTTGATCCATGTGTTGACTTCCAAAACTACTTGCATTTGCATTGTATTGCCCCTTGGGATTTTGTTGTGGTTGAGGTGGAAACTTACCTTGCTCTTGAAAACTGAGAGCAGATGTGAATTTTGCAAGAATGTCTTTAAAATCTGTTATGCTTTGAGTAAGTTGAGTGTTGATTGTCTCTTACTTTTCAATAAATGCATACAATGTTTCCTCAAAATTACTTCTAAGAGGTGGAGCATAAGAAGGTGCATATTCATAAGAATTTTGGAAATTATGGTGTGCTTGAAACTGTGGTGATGAAGTTTGTGCATCATCACTCTTCCAACTGAAATTTAGGTGTTTTCTCCAACCAAGGTTGTATGTTTGCAAGTATGAGTTATAATTGGGCTTTTAGAAACTGTTTAAAGCATGGGTTTGTTCATAGAGACACTCCTTAAAAGAAGGCAAGGTTGGATAATTATTGGCTAAGTGTTCATTTGTTTCACATATTTGACACACAATGTTTTCAATAGATTTTAATTTACCACTCCTTTTCAATTCTAGTGCCTCGACTTTTCTAGCTAAAGATGCAAACTTGGCTTGAAGGTCATGATCTTCCCGAAGGTTGTACATACCTCCACTAGATGTATGAGGTTGAGTTTTACGCGGTGCCTCATAAGTACCCACGATGTCCCAATTTTGAGCTTTCTTAGCTAACAAGTCTAAGTACTTCATTGCTTCAGTCGGTATCTTCAAAAATTCCATTGCACATCAATTCAACCATTTGCCTATCTCTAGGTGTTAACCCTTCATAAAAATGTGAAACCAATCTCCATGTTTCAAAACCATGATGAGGGCAAGTATATAGCAAGTCTCGATACCTATCCTAACATTGGTAAAATGTTTCTCCTGGTTTTTGAGTGAAAGTGGTGATTTGTCTTTTGAAAGAGTTTGTTCTGTGAGATGGGAAAAACTTCTTTAAAAACTGTTGTTGCATTTCATCCCAAGCACGAATAGATCCTAGTCTCAAATTTTGTAGCCATGTTTTAGCTTTATCTTTTAATGAAAAAGAAAAAAGCTTTAATCTGATGGTGTTCATGCTACAATTTGAATCATTATATATGTTGCAGACCTCCTCAAATTCCCTTAAATGCAAGTATGGATTTTCTAAATCTAAGTCATGAAAAGAAGGTAAAAATTGAATAATGTCTAGTTTAAAATTAAAATAAGATGCATCGGGAGGAAAAACTATGCATGATGGTGCACTTGTTCTTGTGGGATTCATGTGGTCTCTAAGTGTTCTAACACGGTTATTCTCATTATTCTCATTATAAAGTGATTGATTATTTTCTTCAGCCATATTTTCTGAAAATGATGAGAATACCCTACAAAGTCTACCACTTGATGTACGTGACCACACTCTCATGCACGTGTAGGAATAGAATAAAAGGAAAAAGAAAACAAGATAAAAGAAACAAAGTTATATACGTGAAAAGTGAAAAGAGAAAATAAAATAAATATTATAATTTATACAAAACTTACCTCCCCGGCAACGGCGCCAAAAACTTGATACGACTAAAAGATTGATGTCTTCTCCCAAGTGCAGGAGTGTCGAAGTAATAAATAACCTGGCAAGACCGGGGTCAAACCACAAGGAGGTTAATTGTACAAATCATAAATAACAATAATACAACAACAACAACAACAACAACAACAACAACAACAACAACAACAACAACAGTAGTAGTAGTAGTAGTAATAACAATAATAATAATAATAATAATAATAATAATAATAATAATAATAATAATAAAGAAAAAGAAAGAGATGAAGAAGAAGATGATAAGAACTTTGAGATGGAATATTAATGTAAGGATTAAATAAGAATAATAACAAATGTCAAGGTTAGAGGTTCCACTAATGGTATGTCAAACAAGTATAGTATAAACTCTTATTATTCAATTGGAAACCACACACAAAGGAGGTTCCAATCAGATTATAGATTGTTAACATGATTACATTACGAACAGTGTTCCGGTTTGGACTGCACCGACATCTCTTGTCAGAGTTTAACAATCTCTTTGTCCTTTCAATTTAAGTTCTTAAATTCATTAATCAATCCTTTCATTTATGTGATAGGCCTATATTTAAAATAAACATTTATCACAAATTAAAGGTATTTGATATTATTAGATACCTTATTATAAAACATGCTTTAGCTAAGGAGTTATTGATACTTCAAGTGTAAAATGATGATATAACACCTTGATAAAAATGCATTTTTAAGTACTAATCACTAATCTTGATTTATGTTGTATAATACTAGGTACAACAAATGCTTGGCACTTTCATAGCCCATACTGTATGGTATAACCGACACTTGAGCTATGAAAGGAACTTGATTTGTTGTTAACATAAGTTATAATCATGAATGCTTGACGAAATTTACAAGTATTAGCATTAATTGAATAAGATGACTAATATAATCATGTTAACAATCTATAATTTGATTGGAACCTCCTTTGTGTGTGGTTTCCAATTGAACAATAAGAGTTTATACTATACTTGTTTGATATACCATTAGTGGAACCTCTAACCTTGACATTTGTTATTATCATTGTTTAATCCTTACATTAATATTCTATCTCCAAGTTCTCATCTTCTTCTTCTTCTTCTCTTTCTTTATTATTATTATTATTATTAATATTATTACTACTACTACTACTACTACTACTAGTATTATTAGTATTATTATTGCTACAATTATTATTGTTGTTGTTATTTTACTGTTACTATTTTTGTTGTTTACAATTATTGTTTATAATTTGTACAATTAACCTCCCTGTGGTTTGATACCGGTCCTGCCGGGTTATTTATTACTTCGACACTCCTGCACTTGGGACAAGACATCAATCTTTTCGTCGTGTCAAGTTTTTGGCGCCGTTGCCGCGGAATTAAGTTCTTGTACAAATTATAGTAGTTGTTTTATTTTCTCTTTTCACTTTTCATGTATATAACTTTGTTTCTTTTCTCGTGTTTCTTCTTCTTTTGTTTTCTTCTTCCTTTTATTCTATTCCTACACGTGCATGAGAGTGTGGTTACGTACATCAAGTGGTATACTTTGTAGGGTATCCTCATCATTTTCAGAAAATATGGCCGAAGAAGATAATCAATCACTTCATATTGAGAATAATGAGAATAACCGTGCTAGAACACTTAGAGACCACATGAATCCCACAAGAACAAGTGCACCATCATGCATAGTTTTTCCTCCTGATGCATCTCATTTTAATTTGCACCATCATGCATAGTTTTTCCCAAGTGCACCATCATGCATAGTTTTTCCTCTTGATGCATCTCATTGTAATTTTAAACCAGGTATTATTCAACTTTTACCTTCTTTTCATGGCTTAGATTTAGAAAATCCATACTTGCATTTAAGGGAATTTGAGGAGGTCTGCAACACATATAATAATTTAAATTGTAGCATGAACACCATCAGATTAAAGCTTTTTCCTTTTTCATTAAAAGATAAAGCTAAAACATGGCTACAAAATTTAAGACCAGGATCCATTCGTGCTTGGGATGAAATGCAACAACAGTTTTTAAAGAAGTTTTTCCCATCTCATAGAACAAACTCTTTCAAAAGACAAATCACCACTTTCACTAAAAAACCAGGAGAAACATTTTACCAATGTTGGGATAGGTATCGAGACTTGCTTAGTACTTGCCCTCATCATGGTTTTGAAACATGGAGATTGGTTTCACATTTCTATGAAGGGTTAACACCTAGAGATATGCAAATGATTGAATTGATATGCAATGAAACTTTTGAAGATAAAGATCCTGATGAAGCAATGGAGTACTTAGACTTGTTAGCTGAAAATGCTCAAAATTTGAACACCGCGGGTACTTGTGAGGCACCGAGTAAAACTCAACCTTATACATCTAGTGGAGGTATGTACAACCTTAGAGAAGATCATGACCTTCAAGCCAAGTTTGCATCTTTAGCTAGAAAAGTCGAGGCACTAGAATTGAAAAAGAGTGGTCAATTAAAATCTGTTGAAAACATTGTGTGTTGGTAAATTAAAATCTGTTGAAAACATTATGTGTCAAATATGTGAAACAAATGAACACTCAACCAATAATTGTCCAACCTTGCCTTCTTTTAAGAAATGTCTCTATGAACAAACCCATGCTTTAAACAGTTTCCAAAGGCCCAATTATAACCCATACTTGCAAACATACAACCCTGGTTGGAGAAATCACCTAAATTTTAGATGGAAGAGTGAGAACAACAATGCACAAACTTCACAACCACCATTTCAAGTACACCATAATTTTCAAAATTCTCATGGATATGCACCTCCTTATGCTCCACCTCTTAGAAGAAATTTTGAGGAAACTTTGTATGTATTTATTGAAAAGCAAGAGACAATCAACACTTAACTTGCTCAAAGCATAACAGATTTTAAAAATACTCTTGCAAAATTCACATCCACTCTCAGTTTTTAAGAGAAAGATAAGTTTTCATCTCAACCACAGCAAAATCCCAAGGAGTAATACAATTCAAATGCAAGTAATTCTGGAAGTCAACACATGGATCAAGTCAAATCAGTCATCACTCTTCGCAGTGGTAAGGTTATTAAAAAACCCACTCTTGAACCTTGTGAGAAAGATGATGAGTCAATCTCTAAGGGTAAGGAAGGGGTTGAATCTGAAAATTGCAAAGAAACAACTGATTCCCCGCCAACACTTCCATTTCCAAATGCCATGACCAATCAGGAAGAAATCGAGGATGAAAAAGGCACCGAAAATATTGATGCGGATCTTTTATCAAAAGTGACAACAGATTCGACACCTGACATCACACCAATTAATGATTACTTTCCTGATGAATCTCTACTTTCTCTTAGTTCAATGCCTTGGTTTGCTAAACATATCAATTTTCTTACTTCAAGATTTTTGCTAGCTCACTAGAGTACCGCAGACAAAAGAAAATTTTTGAGCAACATGCAGAATTTTTATTGGGATGACCTTTACTTATTCAATTATTGTCCTGATCAAATATTCCAAAAATACATTCCCGACAATGAGGTAAGTAATTTCATTAAATTTTATCACTCTAAGGTACATGGGGATCATTTCTCATAAAAAAAAAGAACTGTAGAAATCTTACAAAGTAGATTTTACTAACCCACCAAATTTAAGGAATCACATGCATTCCACAAAACCTGTGAAAATTGTCAAAAGGTGGGATATATTTCAAAACATAGAGAGTCTTTAGATAATCTTCTATTGACTCTTAAGTCTCATCATAGTTGAGATAAGCATCGTGCAATTCATGATTTATGGCCACTATTTCATAAAAAACATGATCAACTTAGTCTTGGGAATTTGACTAAAAAGACCCTGTTTGCCAGTTTTGAAGAAAACTGGATGGGAAGCCTATCCCCGACCCATAGAGGGCGTTTAAGCTGTTTTTGGACGTAAAACCAAGGGAAGATGTGAGCCACAATCATAATTACCTATACATACACATGCTTTTTCAAAAATACATAAATAAAGAGAGAGAGTGTGTGTGTGAGACTTTAGCTGGCCTACATATAGGTGGTATGATTGCCTTTCTAATTTCTCATCTATAAAACCCTCTCTTCCTTCCTTTTATTTCTACTCAACCTATGCATTTAACAAATACAGAAGTGTGTAGAAATGGCAAGTTCCTTAGGTCATCAGATAAGAAATATTTGTGTTTTCGGTGGATCTAGTCCTTGGAAAGAAAAGGAGTTTTTAGAATCAGCAAATCATCTTGGTCAAGTGCTAGCTGAGAGAAAGATTCATTTAGTGTATGGGGGAGGCAGTCTTGGGTTAATGAGAGATGCGTCAATAGTTGCATTTTTAGGAGGTAGTCAATTTTTGGGGGTCGTCCCCGAAGCTTTAGCACAAGGGGACATC
>NW_011504315.1:0-1664 GCF_000495115.2 Populus euphratica
TTTTTTATAGGCAATTCATTGATCAACAAAAAACAAAAACACGACTACATTGCTCGAGAATCCTTCTATGACTAAAAAAAGACTTTTATCTTTTTTTATAATATTATTTAGATATTAGAAATAAAATAGTTTGAATATTTAATTTTTTAAGATATTTTAAATTGTGGATGTTATATAATCGGGAATGTATATTTAATATTTTGAATATAGAGCCATTACTATAATAATGTTTAATAGAATTTGAATAATCCACACACAATCGCTCGTGTTTAAAATCTAATTCAAATAAATAAATAAAACATAAAATATATTAAATTAAAAAAATCATCTACCTCAAAATTTAAGTTTTAAAATTGTCAAAAAAAATTTAAAAAAAAATTAAAATACTATGAATAAATAACAAACAAACAGATACAAGTTTTATTAAACATAATAAACACTTATAATTTAATTCTTCAATCATGAAATCAAAAGAAGATAAAAACAAAAAAAAAACAAAAAACAATACAAAAAATAAAGAAAAAAGGAAAAAAAAAGTAATGTTGAACAATGAAATTTTTTTTTTAAATAAACTAATATTGAACAATGAACTAAAAAATTAAAAAAAAAAAGATGTCAACTTGTGTTAACCTTTTAACCTTGTAATTCAGATCATGAAATTAAAAGCATCATACACATAAAAATTACAAACCTCATTCCCCAACAAATGAATCATTAAAAAATAAAATTGGAGAAAAATAATTGATTACACAAAAAAATCTAAAAATAAGTAATTAAAAGAATAAGGGTGAAAATTGAAATAAACAATAAATTAGAGGGCAACCACAAATTTTTTATTAAAGGATTAAATTGAAAAAAAAATATTTTTTAAAAAAAAATAAAAGAAATAAGGATCAAACTAAAAAAATAATACACCATAAACCTGAATTAAAGTATAAAATTAAAAACTAATAAAACTTTTATTAAAAAACAAGGAGAAAATTAGAACTCAAAATAATAAGAATTAAATTAAAAAAATATATATGATAAATTGAAATTAAAGAACTAAACCAAGAATAAATAAAAAATTTACAAAAAAATTAATTAAAAATAAAAAAATAAGAATTATAGTTAAAATATCAAGAAAAATAGAACCAAACTATAATTTTAAAAGAGAAAAAAAAAGAAGAAGAAGAAAGATCTAGTCATAACAAACCCCCTAACCTCCATCATCATGTGTTATATAAAGAGAAATAGAATATGACGACTCTTTTAACAACACGACATAAATGTATTTTTAACCGTTGGGAGGTGCAATACTCGCTGCATAAAAGGTGTAGGTGTCTCTCATGTATTTGTGCTTGTAACAAATGCTTTAACATTTTTTTGAATTTAAATATTGGTTAATCAATCTAAAAAGATCACATGATTATGGAAATTACAAAGAAAACTTGTGTGAAAATACTAAAAAGCCTACGGACCAAAAACTTATCTTTTTCTTAATTTGAAGGGTAAAGGTTTTTTTATTGTGATTAAAAAAACTGAAAAAGACTTAAATACATGTGGTCAACAACATTAATTATTTTTTTACTTGGATGGTAATAAAACCATTTTATTGTTTCTAAAAATAAAGAAAAGGCACATAAAAGCCTGACTCAAAAGCCTTTTTATTTTCTTCTTCCAAG
>NW_011504315.1:5072-6414 GCF_000495115.2 Populus euphratica
TTTTTTTATTGTAATTAAAAAAACTGAAAAAGACTTAAATACATGTGGTCAACAACATTAATTATTTTTTTACTTGATGGTAATAAAACCATTTTATTGTTTCTAAAAATAAAGAAAAGGCACATAAAAGCCTGACTCAAAAGCCTTTTTATTTTCTTCTTCCAAGTGAAAAAAAAAACAATTATAGTAGAACAATGAATAGTAAAATATATTTTCCCCAAGTGTTTTAGAATTTTTGTTAAACATACACCCATAAAAAGGAAATAGAGTACTTACGTCCTATATTTAAATTAATAATTGTAAACAAACGAATAAAGTCCAGAATTGTAAAGGACAATCAAATAAACCAAAAAATCAAATTCCATCGAGACTTGATTTTTAGTAGAGGCCATGTTCTATCAACTAAACTCACCACTTAGTTTATTTCCGACATCCTCTTCTAATTAAACCAGGCCTTTAAAAAGATCTTGAACATGAACACAAATCAAAACCAGGTCGATTGATTTTATACATCATTTTTTTAAAAACTAATTTCCTAACCTTGTCCTGTTTTACAACTATGTATATCTCTGCATTGTTTGGGTGTGTGTTTCTCATTATTAATAACATTGTCCTTTTATTTTCAAATTCTTCTTGACAGTGGAGTAAGGTTGCTCACAACATGTTCCTGCCTAATTGTTCCTGCCTTTCCACTGCCCATCCGTCATCCCTGCCCGTTGTTTTGCAGCGATCGATCAAAATTTATTCAATTTTTTTTTGTTTAAAATTAATTTATAAATATATATTTTTTAATATACTACAATTAAAAATAAATATATTTTAAAAATTAAAATTCATAACTTGTTATATATTATTATATATGATAATATATAATAAATTGAGATAGGCTATTATATTTAATATCAAAGCCTAGAATATCTCAAGATTGAGATATCTCATATTTAAAATAAATGTAGTTTTATAAATGGTGTTGATCGCTGATTTATTATACATGTTTTTCAATATTAAATTTAAAAGTGAGCTTATATTACTAAAAATAAAATTATAAAAATAATATAATCTAAAATAGATAATATAGAATAGACTGTGAATGGAGAGGATTGTTGTATTTCCAAGTGAAATAAGAAGATGAAACGGGAAGAAGAGAGGACGATTAGATTTTTTTTGTTTTCTGTAGGAGAGAGTGGGGAGGGTCGTTCTTCTTTCAAATAAAAGAAGATGGAACGTGCAGACACGTGGCTAGTGTTCACCAATGCTGAATGGATCAATTTAAGGCTAAAAACAACTATTGGTCCCTATACTTTATAAATTAAATCACATAGGACCTTGTATTTCCTTTTTG
>NW_011504071.1:0-7302 GCF_000495115.2 Populus euphratica
CTATCCTCCTCCTTGATGATGTTCTTAACCTTTATTCTCAGGTTAGGTGAGGTGAACGACAGCCAATGTAAATGCATATCATCGCCTAGAATCAGCCAAATGAGCGCCAGCAAAGGCATAGTTTTGTATATTTATTTATTTTTCTTATTTCGTTTTGAAGAGTTAAGTTGTAGTTTTGATTTTTAACTAGATAGGATTCCATGCAATGCAGTGGCTGTTTAAATTTTTTTCAACGCGAAATGTACAAAAAATAAAATAAAATCCGAGAATAGAGTAATTAACTTGATTGGATTTAATAAGTTTGATTAAGTTAAATAATATAAATAAAAAAATATAATGATAAAAAAAGAAGTAAAAAATAATCAAACTTCTCAAATCAATTATCTTTTATTGAAAATAGATTTAATAAAACCATAAAATTTTATTATAAAATAACCTAATGTTTTTGGATGAAGTTAAAAAAAAAATAAAAAAAAACCCGTATGAACTTTATAGAAAAAAATAAAAAAAAAGTATAAAAATTAATTTTTAATTAATCAGATAAAATTTAAAAAAGAAATTTAATAAAAGCTCTAAAAAAAGATTTAAATCAATTTATATTAATTTTCAAAACTTGTGATCTCAGTAATGAGCTTGAAACCAACACAATAAAAAAAATTTAAAAATATAACAAAGAAAAATTATAAATTAATAATATACTAGGAGATAAAATTAAAAAAAAAAACGCAATAAAAAAGCCTCTCCAAAACAAAAGAAATGACAATTAGAAAAAATAAATTAAACTTGATAAAAATAATTTGATATAAAATATTAAAAAGAGAAATTAAAAATAAAATTCAATTAGGAAAATCATAAAAACATACAAACAACAACTAAGAGAATGAAGATCATATTTGAAACTTAAATAAAATTTAACCAAATGACGTGAGAAAAGAAAAAAATTAATAAAAAAATAAAAACAAAACAAATAACAATAAAAAAATAAATATTAAATTAAATATAAAAAACAAATAAAAAACATTTGTATTTTTTGAAAAGGAAAAGAGAGAGAGAAAAGAAAACAATCTACTAAAACCGAACCATTAATCTAATCGCCACACATACTATCATGTTGAAAAACAAAATTTTAATTAATATTTAAATTATTAAAAAAATCAAATCATCCAACCCAACATATTAATTACAAAAAAACTAACCTAAAAAGATATAAATACCCTTGTTTGTCTTTTTTTTTTCCTTTCAAGATATGAATTTATTTATATTGTTCATATAAATGTTACAAGACCATGATGAACTTAATTATTACAAACAAACAAACTTGAAAATACACAAATATCTTGTAATTTTTTTTTTTTGAAAAGTATGAATTATTCCTAAAAATATAAAAAGTCCAATTGGGTATTTTTATATGTTAAGGCCATTTCCTCTTATGCCCAATTTCTATTGATGTGATATTCTGATTAGTTACTAAAAAACTCTATGTTTTTGTCTTGGTATGATTCTTTTGGCCCTTTGAAGTTGTGGTTTTACTCTGCTGTCAAGGAAAAGAAAGAGAAAAAAAAAAGATAATTCTTGATTCTTTTTGTTAGCAAGTTATGGATAAGGAACTTTCTACTTTGTATTGATATTTAAGACTTGGTTCCTTTACCTCTTGATAAGAGTGTTGTTGATTGTCGTTGGGTGTATAAAATCAAGACTAACTCTAATGGGTCTATTAAGCAATACAAAGCTATTTTGGTCGTAAAATGATACTCTCAACAATATATTATGGATTATGAGGAGACATTTATCTCTATTGCAAAAATTACTATTATCTGTACTCTTATTGTTATAGGTTCGGTTTATTAATGGCATATCTCACAAATTGATGTTAAAAAATGCCTTCTTGAATGAAGATCTTCAAGAAGAAGTTTATATGATGCTTCCTCCTGGTGTTTTACATCACTTTAGGTGTGTTTGTAAGATCAAGAAAGCATTATATAGTCTCAAACAAGCACCTCGTGCTTGGTTTGATAAATTTTTTATTGTGATCTCATCTCTTGGATTTGTTTCTAGTTAGTCATGATTCTGCTTTTTTTTTATTAAGAGCACTGAAGCAGGTTGTATCAATTTATTCTTATATGTTGATGACATGATTATTATTAGTGATGACATTGATGGTATCTCACTTTTGAAGACAGAGCTGGCTAGACAATTTCAAATGAAGGATTTGAGTTCTCTTCAATATTTCCTGGGTATTGAGATAACTTGCTCACCTAGAGGTTACTTCTTTCTTAATCAAAATATGTTACAGATATTCTTGAGCGGGTTAGACTTACTGATAACAAGACTGTAGACACTCCCATTAAAGTTAACGCAAGGTATTCTTGAGCACTAATGGCTTGCCTTTGACAGATCCTACTTTATATCATACTATTATTGGAAGCTTGGTATATCTTACCATTACTTGTCCAGATATTGCATATGTTATTCATGTTATTAGTCAGTTTGTTACTTCTCCTACTACTATTCACTAGGTAGCTGTTCTTCGTATTTTACGATATCTTCGAGGTACAATCTTTCAAAGCCTCTTACTTTTACCCACCTTTTTTTTGGAGCTACGTGCATACTTTAATGCTTATCATGACAGTGATCCCGCATATTGTAAATCGGTTACTATTTTTTGTATCTTTTTAGGTGATTCTCTTATCTTTTGAAAAAACAAGAAACAATTTATTGTTTCTCAATTCCTAATCGAAGTAGAATACCGTGCTATGACATCTACTATCAAAGAGAATATTTGGTTATGTTGGTTATTTGTGGATATGGGAGTTTCACTTTTTCATCTTACTTCTATGTATTGTGATAACCAGAATTCTATTCAGATGGCTCACAACTCAGTTTTTCATGAACAAACTACGCACATTGAGATTGATTGTCATTTTACTCGTCATCATCTCAAGCATAATAACATTATTTTGCTTTTTGTTACTTCTTTCTTAAAGATTGCAGATTTCTTTACCAAGTTGAATTTTTTTTATTGTTTTTATTTTCTAGTTGGCAAACTCTCAATGTTTGTAGTTGCCGCATCGTGAGTTTGAGGAAAAATATTAAATAATATATTTATTAGTTTTATTTATTAAGAGTGAAATAATATTTTTACCTTAACTTATATATAAGCTCTTTGTATCCTAGTTAATATAAGAACTTTTAAAATAAATCAATCGAATAAGAATTCTAGTTTTTTTTTAATGTGTTATATATATTTGTTTTTAATGCATTATATTTTTTTTCATGTTAATTGAATTATTTTAACATGGAGAACAATTCAGAATCCAGAATCCAACATGTCTGCATAGTCGACGTTTGTGGCTAACTGTCAAGACCAGCTTCTGTAAAGTAGAAATGGCCCTTGCGTAAACACAAATAATCTTTGTTAATGTCGAAATCGGTATCCTGCTAAGGAAATACTTGGGCTAACAGAAACCGGCTTCAAGAGCAACATGCATTTGAATGTATTATTAACTTGGATTATATCACCTTTCCTGTAAGCAAATCTTTTCTCTCTATCAGTAGCCGGCTTTAGAATGTTAATATAATGCATAATCTTAACTCTTTGGAATTTGGATAGGTTGTAAAAAGGCATGTACGATGTTACGAGCCCATATTTTTTACCACTTAATTTATAGTTTTGCTTCCTAAAGCTTGCTTAATCATGACGAGAGTTAACAATTTTCTTACCTCTCTCTTATTCATCACAATTGCATTAGTGCATGGAGTAACAGCCACTAAGAAGACAAGGGCAATGGTGTACTGTTTCCGATAGCATTTCAATGCCTCAGGTACTCAACAAAACGCATTATAAATGTCTTGCTTACGCAAATGATGAAACATTTAGGTTAAAATGGGGACTCATTTAGCTTTCCTGTGTCTTTTGCTTACTGTCTATATGCAGCACTGCATAGTTTACATGGGGGAACACCCACACCCCAAAGCGGAATCGGTAGTGGTCAATCATAACCATCAAATTCTTGCTTCAGTTTCTGGAAGGCGAGGCTCTAATTAATCTGCTGGTTTCAATTCACATAGATTTTTAGTGTACTATTGACGTTGCTGAATGCTGATGAATCTGTCCAATTTTCAGTTTTGATAAAGCAAAGGAAGCACCAATTCACCGTTATACTAAAATCTTGAAAGGTTTTTCAGCCATCCAAACACAAGAGCATGTAGTGTGTTCTCAAGTCCTTATGTTTTTTGCCATCAAATGAAAATACTACCAGGTTTCTCCAAAAACACACACACATATATGTTAGAAATTATAAATTTAAAATTTTTGTGGGAGTTTCAAGAATTCTATTAAATAAATTTAAAGTTGTTTATAATTTATATGGAAATTATCTAAAAACAAGATGTTTTTTTTAGCTTTAAATAATTACTTTAAGGTTAGATTATTACAAGTTACAAGCCGTCCAAGTATTCGATTTTTAACAGTAATTTACACGAATCACCAATAAAAAATCTTTTAAATTCTTTTAGGAGAGAAGAATTACTATATATTTGAGAGTTAACTTTTTTTGTTTTTTGTATTTCAGTATTTTTATAATGTGTTCTACTCACCTTAGAAAATAAAAGACATACCTTTCTATTTATTAAATAATATCAATTATTTTTGGTTAATTTTAAAAATTCACTCAATCAAGTCCTTACTTGATTGTTTTTAGATAAATTGGACAATTAGCACATAAAATACAAATAAATACCAAATTAACATAGAACGAAAAGTTTTGATGAAATAACATAATTTAAGGATGTCGTCGTTTAGAAATACGACATTTCAATAATATTGCGTTTCATAACCGCGACATCAATTATAATTTTATTACGGTTTAGAAACACGATATTGAATTAAATGTCATGGTTCAGAACCACGACATATATTAGCCAAATAATTTTTTTTCGAAAAACATGAGAATAAAATTTGGGAAAACTAGATTTTGCGCATAAAAATAAATAGAAATTAATGTCAATAACAATTAAAACATGTAATTTACAACCCTAATTATCTAATGATGGCTCTGATATCACTAATTGGTTCCTCGAAACACACACATGTAGTGGAAACTACAAATTTAAATTTTTTCAGGAGTCCTAAGGATCCTATTAGACAAATTTAGGGTTATTTAGGGTTTATACGAAAATTACTTAAAGATTAGATATTTTTTTCAGCTTTGAATAATTTTTTTAAAGTTGGGTTATCGCAAATTACAAGTCATCCAAGTGTTTGTTCTCTAACAATAATTCACACGAACCCTCAGTAAGACATCTCTTAAACCCCTTTAGGAGAGAGAGATTATTATACTTTTGAGTGCTAGTTTTTTTTTATATATATTTTAGGTATTTCTGTAATGTGCTCTCTTTACCTTAAAAAATAAGAGTTATAAATTTATATTTATAGGAAAACTTAAAAACTCTATAAATAGTAAAATATCAATTTAGTCTTTGAATAGTATTATATATATTATTTTAGGTTAATTTTAGAAATTTATTCAATAAAGTCTTTACTTGATTGTTTGTTTTTAGGTTTATAATTGAAATCCCGTGTGTCAATTACATTCTAATCCTTAATTTTTAAAATTTATTGACAATCAAGTCATATTTAATTAATCATTTTATTTTAATTTTTGATTAATGATTCTTATATATGTGATCATAGTTATTAAACCCGGACCGGCCTAGAAGGTCAACCCGAGACCCGGTTGACCTGGTGGCCAAACTGGTTCAAGTAACGCAAAAGATCAGGATGAGAAAAAACCTGGTGGAGACCTTTTTTTTTCAAATATGTTTTTTCTCCTAACTAGAGACCCCTTTTTTATATATATTTTTTAGTTGGTTATTAATCATTTTCAAAGTTCACTATATAAATACTAGAAGAATATTTTATTTTTTCAATGTGAGATTTAAAGTCCTTTAGTATATACACTCTATGTTTATAAGAATTTTTTTTTCAATGTGAGATTTGAAACCCCTTAATATATATACTCCATGTTCACAATAAAAAGTTATGTTTTTTCAATGTGGGATAAAAAACCTTTTTGATTTAAAAACTTTAACTTAAAATGATAATATAACATTGTATCCTTTTAAAGTGGAATAAAAAGCCTTTTGAAATAATCTTTTAAACTTCATTATTTATAACATGTATAGTCTATATTCACATGGATTGTTTCTTAACTTTTTTATATGAAATATTAAAATTTTAAGTATTTATTTTTACTTTTTTTAGGTTAATTCGGGTTGACTCGGGTCAACCCATGTAACCTGGGACCTTGCTCTTTGACCGGGTCAACCCCTATATCAGGTCTGATAACTATGTGTTTAGTTTCTCTAATAAATTAACCCAAATATAAATCACAATTCTAAATAAAATATAATTAAATAAACTAAACAAATTAATTTATTATTTATTCAACAATTGATTAATTTTATATTTGAAGATTAAGTACAATATTTAACAACCTGTCATGATCCTTCAAATATTAAAAAAATCACAAGTGCTTTGACTTAACTTTTCAGTGATCATTTTCTTAGTATAATCATTATTTCTTCATCAACAATGTTCTGATTTGGATATTATAGTATGAAATGTGTCTATTCTATTAAATCATGTTTGAACATCATAGTCATTGATTATTTGAATAAGATTTGAAATTTTTTTCAAATATCATTCTACCTTGCATAGAGATTTACAATCAACACTATTTGGTAACAAATAAAATATTTTCTTAAATTATATAGGGCGATGGATCCTCTTTTAATTACTTAAATCTCATTCTACCTAATATAAGAATTTACAATCAATATTATCTGAGAACAAAAGAAATATTTTTTTCTAATTTATATAAGGTGATGAATCCTATCTTAATTACTTAAATACCTTCATATAATTTATGTTATACCTAATATCTATCCATTTATTACCCTTGATTAGAACAACATATAACAAGATCAAAATATAATACTATATAAAATAATTTAATGATTTCAAGTCTAAAAATTATTTTGATAACTATCATATGATTTTTTTCATAAATACAAGTTATCTATCCATATGAAATTTTTATGCAAGTTAGTTTAGTGTATATGTCATTCGACAAGTACCCTCATATTAGTTTTAAATATTTATTATATCTCATCTTATGAGAATAGTTGCTTCCTTTCATAAAGAGAAAAACATAATATGTATAAGTTTTAACAACTTTAATTAATATTCAGTTTTAATAAAATATTGACCAGGATATTTAAGAATAATGTTTTGAAGTAATA